>NC_056733.1:1602592936-1602892936 GCF_019279795.1 Protopterus annectens
TAACCAGCTGCTTGCCCTGTGTTTTTACAGAGGAACAATAAGTAATAACTTCCACATTTGTGGCTAACGCAGAACAACTGCTTGCTTGCCCTATGTTTTCTCTCTGGCTGTTGGAACCTGGAGGGAAATTTAAACAAACTGTTACTTTCCCTCCAGTCAGACAGTTATGCTGGTCGGTTCCTTTTACCAGGACCGCAGAGCTGATCGAGATGATCTTTTGGAAAGACCTTGAAGGTATTTTTTTAAAGCTTGAATAGAAAACATATTTGTCCACTGTCCCATATTTTTGCCTCATAGTTTTGGTCTGCTTCTCATAAAATTGAGTTTTTCTGGCAAATCCCTGACAATTCATTGAGGACTGAGCTTTAGATTTCATATCCTTCAGAAAGAAAATTCGTAGTAATGCAAAACTTGTTGCTGTTTGTGTGTGTGTGCGTGTGTTTGGTAGTATGCCCCTCAACTGTGCAGGTTTTTGCAGAATATCTAGATTTTTGCCTCATATTTTTTTATGTTTCTCATAAAATTGTGCTTTTCTGGCAAATCCCAGGCAAATCATTGAGGACTGAAGTCAGAAAATAATGGCAGCCATTTGAACATTAAAATTAAATTCGTACTAATGCAAAACTTGTTTTTATATCAGCTTTCTATGTTTGTAAGAGCAATGTTTAAAAGGTGTAATTATTTTTGGGATTGTGTTCCCCCCCATTTTTTGTGGCTTTGTCCAGATTTCTTGGGCTAACTAAGAGGTCGAGAGATATGGGGTGCAATGTTTTTAAGTGGAGAAACTGTGGCCTCAGAGCACATGGCCTTGTGTGTGTGTGTGTGTGTCTGTGTCTGTAAGAGGTCGGTAGTATACCACTCAACTGTACAGGTTTTTGCCGAATGTCCAGATTGTTGCCTCCTATTTTTTGGTTTGTTTCTCATAAAACTGTGTTTTTCTGGCAAATCCATGGCAAATCATTGAGGACTTAAGTCAGAAAATAATGGCACACATTTGAGCATTAGATTTCATATGCTTCAGAAAATTTGTACTAATGCAAAACTTGTTGTTCTGTCAACTTTCTAAATTTATAAGAGCAGTATTTAAAATATGTCCTTAGTTTTGGCCCTTTGTTCCCCGCATTATGTCTATATTTCTTGCACTGAAGAGGTTGAAAAGTGTGATGCCCCTTGCACTGGCCCAGTAATTAAGGAGCCTCAATCCTCACCTCTGGCAACAGTGGGGAACGTACCAACTGGGTAGATGACAAGTACACACACTGAAGTGCAATTTCCCTTAAGAGCACACAAGAGATCAGAGTCAGTGTTGGGGCTGGTTTCTCCCTCTTTCTCCAGATCCCCAGTAAGACTGCCCAGTGGCACAGCTCTAGGGTTGAGATCCCAGCTGAGTGGCCAAGCCAAAACCTCCAGCACCCTCTCTGTCCAACCAGTGCTTTGTGTCCCTGCCCAAGTAACTGACACGCACACACTTTGAGATTTGATTTATGTACAAACACACACACCTGGGAAAGGCTGGCACAGGTTTACTGTCTATCCCCCCCCCTTCTGCCCATACTATAAGGTAGTTCCAGCTGCCACCAGCCAACTCTTTATTAGTTACTCTAAGGCCCTTAACAAAAGGTGTCCAATCCTACTGTGCAGTGATATTAATAATCCAAATGGTAGTCTGACCAAGAGCAAGGCTATTTAGGAGTGGCCTGTACAATGTCACCATATAGATGTGCGAGTACGCTTAGAGCTTAAATATGTCTCACAAATATCAGCCACAAGGATAGGTTTAAATATATTTAATAATAAATACATAGTAAAAGAACAAGACAATACACAGTAAGTAATCAGTTACATCAAAGTTCAAAACCACAGGAAATATCTAAAATAACATTGCAGGACTGTTTCAAATAAATAAAACATCTAAGCTATACCTTACTATTTTCCTGTCTGAAGCTAAAAGAGTTACTAGCCCTAAAAACTTACAGAACAACATGCAGGCAGATGTGCAGAAGGTAGTGATGAGTAGATGTTTCCAGGTCAAAGACAAAATGTACAGTCTCTCTCTCTCTCCGAGAGTTCTTAAATTAATATCAAATATTACTGCTGGGTTAGCTTGGATGACATCACTTTTTGTCACTTGACTTTAGTTCCCAAGCTAAACCCCCAGTGTAGCATTTGATATCTCCTTGTGAAAAATACATATCTCTCAGATGTTTGCAGATCCTGGAAGTCATAAAACAGTAAAACACTTCTACATTTCAAACCTAGTAATTACTTTTCTTTCAAGACCATACAAAAAACTTCTGGCTCTAGACATTGTGTCTGTTAGTGCACTGAAACTGAGAGATAACATTTATAGCACAATCGTAAAACAATTTAATTTCAACTTATTTTCTTTAAGTTTTGCAAGTTAACCCTCTATGTTCTAGTTTCTGCTGTTAAAACATATACATTTGCACAGGTATATAGTTTATATGCATTTCTGTTCTTTTCCATTAGGGTACACTGTGGACACATCCCTTAAGCTCAGTACTGTACAAACCCTGTTCAGCACTCACACACACTTCTGTACCAGTAGTTTAATATACACATAACCTATAGTTCTAATATATTTGTAAGACAAGCATATGAATCGTGTTGATATTCACATATGACATGATTATTTAAAAAATTCCAGATAGCTAGGCTGGCAGTATTTCCCCATGTCACAAGAGGTATTTTGTGTGTGTGTGTGTGTGTGTGTGTGTGTGTGTGTGTGTGTGTGTGTGTGTGTGTGTAAGAGGGAGGGAGGCAGGTAGCTGTGTTTGTAAGAGGCTGTGAGAGGCAGGTGTGCGTGTAAGAGGGTGGTAGGCAGGTAGGTGCGTCTGTGTTTGTGTTTGTAAGATGGAGGCAGGTAGGTGTGTGTGTGTGTGTGTGTGTGTAAGAAGTAGACAGCAATACCCTTCAGCTGTCAAGGTTTTTGCAGAATGTCCAGATTTCTGTCCCATATTTTTAGTCTATCTCATAAATTTGTGTTATTCTGGCAAATCCCTGGCAAATCATTGAGGACTGAAGTCAGAAAATAATGGCAGACATTTGAGCTTTAGATTTCATATGCTTCAGAAAATCCGTACTAATGCAAAACTTGTTCTATCAACTTTCTAAATTTATAAGGGCAATATTTAAAATGTGTCCTTAGTTTTGGCCCTTTGTTCCCCACATTATGACAGGCTTTGTTCATATTTTTTGCACTGAAGAGATTGAGTGGTATTTGTGTGTGTGTGTGTGTGTGTGTGTGTGTGTGTGTGTGTGTGTGTGTGTGTGTGTGTGTGTGTGTGTGTGTGTGTTTGTGTGTGCGTGCAAGAGGGAGGCAGGTAGGTGGGGGGTGGGTGTGTGTAAGAGGGAGGCAAATAGGTAGGGGGGTGTGTGTGTAAGAGGGAGGGAGGCAGGTAGGTAGGGGTTGGGTGTATGTAAGAGGGAGGGAGGCAGGTAAGTAGGGGGTGGGTGTGTGTAAGAGGGAGAGAGGCAGGTAGGTAGGGGTATGTGTGTGTAAGAGGGTGGGAGGCAGGTAGGTAGGGGTGTGTGTGTGTAAGAGGGAAAGGAGGCAGGTGTGTGTGTGTGTGTGTAACAGGGAGGGAGGCAGCTGTGTGTGTAACAGGGAAGGAGGCAGGAGTATGTGTGTAACAGGGAGGGAGGCAGGTAGGTGTGTGTATGTAAGAGGGGAGGGGGAGGCAGGTAGTTGTGTTTGTAAGAGGCTGGGAGGCAGGTGTGTGTGTAGGAGGGAGGGAGGTAGGTGTGTGTGTGTGTGTGTGTGTGTGTGTGTGTGTGTGTGTGTGTGTGTGTGTGTGTGTGTGTGTGTGTGTGTGTGTGTGTGTGTGTGTGTGTGTGTGAGGAAGGCAGGTAGGGGTGTGTGTGTGTCTGAGGGAAAGAGTGTATGTAAGATGTAGGCAGCATACCCTTCAGCTGTCAAGGTTTTTGCAGAATGTCCAGATTTTTGTCTCATATTTTTAGTCTGTTTCTAATAAAATTGTCTTTTCCTGGAAAATCTCTGGCAATTCATTGACGACTGAAGTCAGAAAATAATGGCAGACATTTGAGCTTTAGACTTCATATCCTTCAGAAAATTCTTACCAATGCAAAATTTGTTGTTCTATTAACTTTCTAAGTTTGTAAGAGCAATAATTAAAATGTTTCCTTAGTTTTGGCCCTCTGCACCCCCCCCCATTATGACATGTGCATTTTTCAAGGAATTTCGTTTCAAGTGCATTTTCAAGAAATTGTGAGCTTTAAGGGAATGTACGTTTATTGCTGCTCGTGCGAAGTCTGTTTATATTGTGCAACTCTTTTGTTTAGCTAGCTAGCAAATGGTATCACTTTTGTGCTACAGAATTTTAAAGCAGTGTTAGTAGCACAACAGGTAGCATACTTGCATTTTAATGCAGAAGACTGTGTGTTCTACTCCCACAGCACATTGATGGATTGCTGATACTGTGTTGCATTTTCACGGGATGGGGTGCTAAAGTCCTGAATACATCCTCCTTTGGATGAGATGCTTAGTAACTATTAACCTGTTTCCAGTTTACCATCCATGCAATATTAACAGTTTACCATATTTTTGTAACATAAGTAGGCAATTTATTCTTCAAGGGCAGCAGGCACTGAATTTGTAGATGAAAAACTGAAATATAAAGTTGTTTGCTAGCAGCAACCTTTTCATTGGTTACAGATCTGTTTAAGATGGAATTATTCAGATGACTTCTGCAGAAATTGTGCATATTGACTGATATTGGTGGATTGTAATGGCAGAAGTTTGAGTGGCCTGTTTTGGTTGAAATGTTCTGAGTTGGGCAGTTTTGTCATTATTGGTTCATATGTATTGTTTCATTGTTTACTGGATAAATGTGCAAAACTATACATTTAAAACACGTTCTACCAAGTGGTACTGTATTATACAAGGGATATAATTTAATTATTGTATATTATAGCAATAACCCACGCCTGGGTGTGGGTAATGCTGGATTTATCCACGGTTGGTGTGGTTTGGTCATGAGGGTGAAGCCCAAGTGGCCAAACAAAGCCAACCGTGAGTAAATCCAGCATTACCCACACCCAGAAGTGGGTTATTGCTATTATACAATGACATTAGTTAAGAAAAAAAATAATTACTTTTCTTAAATAATGGCATTGTATAATGCCTCCTTGCTGCCCTTCCGCAGCTGTCTGGTATTCTGCGGCAGTTCTGATGTACTGCGCATGTGTACGCCTACACAGTACATCAGAGCTGTGGGCGAAAGCAAGATCTCCATTGCTTTTTACAAACTGTTTCCTTATGTTAAATGGGTTTAACATAGCGAGACAGCTTTAAAAAAGCAACGGAGAATCCCTGTTGCTTTTTTAAAGCTGTCTTGCTATGTTAAACCCATTTAACATCGCGAGACAGTTTTGAAAAAAGCAACGGAGAAAGCAAGATCTCCGTTGCTTTTTACAAACCATCTCGCTATGTTAAAGGAGTTTGACATAGCGAGACAGCTTTAAAAAAAGCAACGGAGAATCTCTGTTGCTTTTTTTAAAGCTGTCTCGCTATGTTAAACTCGTTTAACATAGCGAGACAGTATGAAGCAACGGAGATCTTGCGTTCTCCATTGCTTAAAAAATGAGTTATAGTAATGGAAAAAGTCCAGGTGACCGGACCTTTTTTCTATTACTATAACTGATTTACAACGTGCACGCTGACCAATCAGCGTGCACGTTTTTGAATATTAATGGGGGGTCGTTGTATAATAAATTTTAATTATACAATAAGGAAGGTGAATCAAAGAACTTTTGCATGGTCCTAAAAATGTTCGCAAGGTACATATGCTTTAAAAACAGCCCAAAGGTAAAATTAATCCTCCACTGGCCAGTTGCATTTTCTTTGAATGTGGGTTTCAGTGCTGTTTCAGTGAATGTGATTTCCAAAGGCAGAGAAGCTTTAATGTTAAGTCTGTTTTCATTGTGAGACTGTATTGCTTTGTTTAGCTTTAGCAAATGTCTGTCAGTGTTTGTGGTATAAAATTTGAAGTAAAAGTTTCAAATTAAATAGAAATATCTGTAATCATTGTAGAAGTAAAGCAGAAAACAGTATGCACACTGATAATTTTGAACAGTGTTTATGGCAACTGGGAAGAAATAGCGAAATAATGGGACACTGAAATGGCTGCGTGGCTGGGGGTGGGGGCTGATTGGGAGGTTGATCCAAAGGTAACATATGTGTATCAACACCTATAGGGGTCTGCCAAAATATTTCCTTTATAAAAGGGGTCCTGCAGCTTGCAAAGTTTCAGAACTACTGTATTAGAGGATAAATTTAGCTCCATCTTTGCACCGATATCTCCCCCAGCTTTTTCACGCACAAATATTAGCATGCCCACACACCCTCTCAGATTACCTTTGTGCAAATCCTGTGTGCTCCCTCCAAGGTAAAAAAAAAAAAACTAGTTCCATGGATCCAGAGTGTGTGCCACGTTGCCTTTTTGCCAGCACCAGTCACAGCATTATAGGCACACTACTAAACTTATTCTTGCCTAGCCTTTCCACTGGATTCATGCTGGAAGTGTGGCGAACTACAGTAGTTATCCCACTCCCCAAGGGAGGACCCACCACTGCCCTAGGAAACTACAGACGTGTAAATGCTAACCAACCTTAGCGGTAGTGTAGCACATTGTTAAGAAATGTATACATTTCCTTTACTCAAACCAGTTTGGGTTCATTAAGTGAGGTCATGCCTCTTAAATTTAATAGATTTCTTTGAACAAGTTACAATGCATTGGATGCAAGTAAATCAGTGCACATTGCTTACCATGACCTGACGAATGCTTTTGACACTCCCATATTCTGATGTTGCTAACAAGCTAATCAAAATAAATGGAATCCCCTATATTACTCACTAGGTAGCAAATGGGTTATTGACAGCTGTCAGTGTAGAGGGTACACAGTCATGAAAAAGGGTCATTACAAGTGGCACCTCTCAGGGATTGGTCCTTGGACCACTTCTGTTTGGGATTTACTCCTCTAATGTCAAGGACCTGTGGCTGACCAAGTTTGTTGAAGACTGAAAACTCAAAGATGTCATAAACATCTAAATGTTTATGACAACTGGTGCCAGGACTGCAACCTAAGTTAAATGCCAGGAAATGTAATATTCTATCTTTTAGCGAACATGAGCACCGCTGTACCTACCACCTAGATGACATTCCTTTTAATGTAGTTATTAGGGACCCTGGAACTTATGCTGATGAACTGTACATTGATCACCATGTAACCTCTGTCATTGAGTGATCTTGCCAGAGTTATTACTAGGGGGGGTATATCTTCCAGGTCAAAGGAAGTTGTTTACTCCTGTCTACTCCCTTATATTCTTTTGGTATGTACTTGTCTAAATGTATGACTGCAGTCAAAAGACCACAGTGTTTCCTCACTAACAGAATCAAAACCATGTACTCCTAAGTTCTCTGCTTCCTACAGACTGTTGAAAGGAACTGCTGCCTCACCTACAGAGCCTCAGTGGATCCAGTATTTTGTAACCTCCTACACATCTGCAAAGCAAACAACACCCCAGACACCCACTCAAGGGAACTAAACTTCCACAGCACTATTAATAGGACCTGCTAGTGTAATGGATATCTCTCTCAAACAACAAGTTTTTATGGCATGGACTTCACTTACGTGTAACGCAAAGCTGCTGCCTGACTACCTTCATGTGCAAACTGATGACTTGATGGAAAACTGTAAGTTCATTCCAGTCCAACCACTCAAACAATCATTGAAAGAGGATGAAATTAGCACTTTTCATGTTGCAGGATTCTAGTGAAATTGGGTCTTGAGGCTAGGCTACAAATGATTACCTTATCAACAGCCTAGTATGAGCCTGTTAACCCAATCTGTCTTTTAAGTGTGATGTACTAGTGTGCCAGGGACTTGCCCTTCTTTAGCGATAAACAAGCAGCTCCTCTCCAGGTAGCTTGCTTGATTTGTATAGTGGTTAAGTACTCTGTGTTGTTGCAGGAACTTGGGTTCGAATCTGAGGCACAGCAGCATGTAAAGATTTGGTAGGCTCAATTTAAAGGGGGGAGGACTGGCATAATGGTTAAAATCATAACATCATAGATACAAAGTACAGGGTTTGATTCTGACCTCTGGTTATTAGCTGAACTTGTAATAGTTTGCAGACTGATAGCGTAGTATTTACTTGTGAGCCAGAACATTGCAACTTTGCTATCATAATGTAATAGTAGTAGTCCAGTTCATAAATTATATTTTTGCTTGTTTGTCAAAATGCTTCAGTTGGTTACTGGAATTTACTTAACTTTAGTTAAATTTCTGTGGTTGGCACTTCATTTATTCCTAACATTAGCCAGATGTTGGTTTTCATTTATACACAGTATATGTGTTTTATATGTTGCCATTTCATGTTATCACTTTGTAAACCAGTGGTCAGCTATGACTTTGATAGCTTTTGCAGCAGTTTTCACTGTTCCTCCTCTAATATTTGCATCCGACCATCTCCGCTTCCTCTGTTTAGAACAACTTGCTTTGCAAAGCTCAGCTAGTGTTACAGTAATTAAAGTTTATTGTCACCAGGCTATGTCAGATCATTGTGATAGTTTCCTTTGTGATATGTATTATATATCTGTTTGTGTGCAGCACAGTGTATATCAATTCAGACTGCAAATTTGCTGTGAAGGAATTTCACAGTGCATGAAATTGTTTACCTTCCATTTTGCTGTCTTTTCCCACATTAGTTACACCTTTTGATCAGTGTTTGCATTGGCTCAAAAAAACGGATTCTTGAGGAGACCTTTTTAATTCTTTTTGAATTCCATTCCCCATGTTGGATCCTTGCATAGCCAAAAAGCTGGCACTGCTTTCTAGGTTTGGAAGGAATAAATGTATGAAGAGTTTGAAGCAGATATGCTTACTGCAGTTGTCAATTTACAGTTTTCAATATGGAAAGTCATGCAAATGTGATTGTTATGCTGTTGAACATAAAAGGTGAAGCTGTGCTTGCTGCAACTTTGTTGTATCTGAATGTGTTGGTGCTTCCTGCATGATGTCATGCTGCACTGACAGTCTGTTTCTGCAGACTGAGACCAGTTGGAGTCTTCACTTTGGTTTCTGTTCAGAGTCGTATGCCAAGCATTATGTTGTGTTATTAAGAGTTTTGGTCTGTACTACTATACTAAGTGGTCTATATAACACACAAACACCAGTGTTGAGT
This sequence comes from Protopterus annectens, assembly GCF_019279795.1. Lineage (NCBI taxonomy): Eukaryota > Metazoa > Chordata > Ceratodontiformes > Protopteridae > Protopterus > Protopterus annectens. The sequence goes on from NC_056733.1 coordinate 1,602,602,163, forward strand.
AATATGAGGAAAATAAAATTACAGTAGGTGTGGAAATGTTTGCTTTCAGTGTCTCCCAGAACATTTGCTACACCACAGAAATTGTACTGGTCGTGTACATAAATATATGCACACACATATGTAATGTATGTATGTAAATGTTCACTTAACAGCATACCTGTTTGATTTTTGTAGGTTTGATCCTAAAAAAGGATTCTGGTGCCAACTCTTGGAAGGTGGAAAAACAAAATGTCTGGGAAAAAGCAAAGGAAGGAAATACCCAGAGATGGATTCAGATGTAAGTTGACAATTAACTTAGTGTGTATTAAGGCATACAGACCCAAAAGTTATGTTCTTGCCATAATGATACATCTGTGTTCTTATTTTCATCTGGTTCACCATTTGGGTTGTCTGATCCAGTTGGATCTGTCCATGGTGTTTCCTTCCAGAGCTTTGGGTTCAAGACTGTCTCCTTCCTTGCCCCACAGTTCCCTCCTTCTGTCTAAAATACCTCAGATTGAGTTTGCTAATGTAGAGAAACATTATGTTTATAAGAATAAAAACTCCTGTGGAAAAAATAACTTAAGTATGTTGAGCTTGGTTTGTTTGTGTCTTTCGGCTTTTCCCAGTTAGGGGTTGCCACAGCTGAACTCCGGTCCGCTAATGATTGGCAGTAGATTTTTACGTACTGGCTTGCTGGGCCTAACGCACAACCTTCAACGAAGGAACGCCCATTCACGCATGTCGCTACACAGAAGACGCTCTAACTGAGAATCGAACAGGCAACGTCTAACTGTGAGGCGACAACGATACCGCAGCACCACCACCGCAGTACTATGTTGAGCTTGGTAATGTGACCTAAATCAGAGCCACAGTCTTGGTTGAGGCTTGTCTGAGCACCAAAAGTTTGTATATGGAATTTGGAAGGGGGAAGGAGGGAGGAATGTTAAACCAGGTGAAAATGAGACAACACATCTATCATTATGGTAAGTACATAACTTGTGTATCAGATGATGTGTATTTTCATCCAATTCAGTCTTTGGGACAGATTCCCAAGCTGCCAAAAGTAACCTGGGCAGTATCAGGGAAGGTTATCCCTGAGAATGGGAGAGCCAAAGGATACACAAGCTCTAGATTGTACATCCAATTTGTAATAGATGTAAATGTGTGAACCATGGACCAAATTGTTGCCTCACAAATGTCATCAGCAGGAGCTCATTTTATGAATGCTGTAGAGATAGCAGTTGTCCTAGTGGAATGAGAGTTTGGTTTTAAGGGTAGAGACAAACTGAGTTTTATATACAAAAGAAATGCAGTCTGACAGCCACTAACAAAAGTATAACTTTTGGCACACAATTTCCCAATTTTGCTTTGGAAAAGGAGGCAAATAGTTCTGATTTTCTAATATTTTTGGTTCTGTACAAGTAATCTGATCTGTCTATGAATATCTAACATGCTCTCCTTTGTTAGAGTAATTGGAGAAAAAAGACTGGCAAATCAATGGATTGATTAAAATTTGCTTCAGATGAGACCTCTTTGAGAAATGTAGGGTTTGTTCTCATTGGCACTCTTGTCTTTGTGGAAAATGGGGAAAGGTGGCTTGCATGAGAGCACTTGTAATTCAGGAATCGTTTAGCATATGTAATGGCAATCAGGAAAACAGTTTTCCAAGAAAGATTAAGATCAGCCGATGCTGCTGGCTAAAAGTGTTTCTTGAGTCAGTGACTCAAGTAAAATTTTGACATCCCATGGAGGAACTGGGTCCAGAATTGGAGGCCTCAGTAAAAAGGTTCTTTTAAGGAAAGCTTTAGGTATTCTAAATGAAGCAGTGGAAGAGTCATTATGGCCTTTGTGAAAATTTGAAATAGCACAATTTGAACTTTGATGGTCAAAGAAAAGAACCTAGGTAAAATATATATATATATATATATATTTTTGAAGAAAATTCCAATATCGATGGGAGGGGGGGCAGTAAAAGAGTTAAGTCCTTTTGATAATACCCAAATAGAAAGTCTTCTCCATTTACTTTTGTAAGTATGTTTGGTTGATTACTTTTCAAAAGAAGAAATTATGTGAACTACTGGAGAAGTCAAAAAGGTTGCAGCAAGGTTAACTTCAGCAGCTGAAAATATCTGTTGCCATTGTCTGAGACCACTTGTGAGGTAATAGGATAGACCTTCTGAACTTGTTTGATAGCGCATTTGGCATAGTGAGAATGTGCTTTGCTACCACAGAATGATGGAAAGACATCACCCATTGGTAGGTTCTCATGGCCTCCTGGAAAAGTGGATATGATTCTGTTCCCCCATGTTTGTTGATGTGCCATACCACTGACATATTGTCCGTTTGGATGGAAATCATACCCTTGGGTAGGTACTCTTGGAAGGCTTGCAGAGCTTGGAGGACCACACTCATTTCCAAGATATTGATGCAAAGTTTGGCCCCTGTAGATAACCATGTTCCTTGAATTGTCTTCCCCTTAAAATGCCCCACCCCAACCCTAGAAGGGAAGTGTCTGTGGTTACTGTGGCCTGGGTATCAGTGTACAGAATGGTCTCCCCTTTGCAGCTGACAGAGGTTTTCCGCCATATTATATGGTTTCTGCATGTTTGAGTGAGAGAGATTCTGGCATGGAAGGGATGAAAATTCTATGACTACTGGACTGAGAGAGTCCACTGTAACACTTGTGGTATTTTGAGAGATCAGACCTAACAAACAAAGACTCAGTCATGCTTATGGATAGGAACGCTGATCCACCTGAGCAGCCACCAGCCTTAATGGCAGTGCACTTGAATTGTACTGGTCTGACGTCCTATGAATTCTGTGTTGAGCAGGAGGCAGTTTTTCGCATGATTGATAGTTATTCCTAACAGATCGGCAAGATGGAGTAGGAATGCTTGGTGCTGTAGCAGTAGATCCCTGGAGGTAGCATTTAGGAGCCAATCATATCTCCTGGATTGCCTTTGAATTTTTATGGGGTAGTAGGCATCTTGGAGATCTACAGAGCACATCCAATCATCCTTCCTCAAGAGAGGTAATATAGAAGACTGTACCATAACCATCCGAAATTGTCTGTTTGAGGCATTGAGGTGGCTGAAGTCCAGTATTGGCTGGAGGTCCCCTGTTTTCTTCTGTTCTCTCTAACCTTCGGTACAAAAGGTGTGGAACCATCAAAATGGACATTAATAAAGGACTTTTTGAAGCTTTCTGCAAAATTGCATAGCCCCATCCAGGCATGGGCGAAGCATGGTAATGCATGTACCAGCCACTCTTGTTTTCCCATCTGCTGCATTGGATAGCAGGCACATGGCTACATTAGATGTAGATTGTAGGGTAAACATTTGAGGTGGTCCATTGTTTTTTGGACATTCTGTGGCAAGTTATCTGAAAGAGACTTGGACATCTCCTTGATGAAGTCCCTCTGGAAATGTGTCAAGTGTGCAGAGTAAGTCAGTGCCCTGAGAGCAAAAGACACTGAAGCACAAGTCCATTCCTCTAATCTGTCCAAAGCCATTGACTCTGTGTTAGGGGGATGACAGAAGAACTCTCCTCAGAAAGCTCTTTCTTTGTGGCTGCTGCTACCACCATGGCATGCTACTACAATCTAACAACTTCTAAAAAAAAATGTAATCTAAGACAAGTAATTCAATTTTTGGTATAGATTGTGTTTATTTTATTGTTCTCTGAGTTGCATCTCTCCTGTCAGTGTCCTTACAAGTATAAAATCTCCAAAACTGTGTGCACTACTGTATATGGGGCTCCAGCTGTCTGTATAGAGGGTTATTAACCATTAATTTTCTCCTATGATGCTTCTTCTTTTGCATCCTAGTGTTTTAATGGCTTTACTTGCTTGACTGATTGATTGCTTACATTTCAGTCATCTGAGATGACTACCTAATCATTTCTATCTTTTGTTGCTTACCTTCCAGTTGGGGGTTTTACTTCCCAGAAACATTGTTTGGTATTTTTATTTGCTTCTGAAGTTCATTTGCAGTGTTTTAGACCAATGTCTTTACATTCACTGCTGCAGAATCCTTAACTTTATGGGATTCCCTGCTGCAGAAGCTCGATGTCCGGCCAGTCTTCCAAAGATTTCTGAATTTAAAAGGTATGCCGAACATCACCAAATGCACCCTGAGTAACATAGAGCATAAAGGTGACGTTCAGGCTAACCAAAAACAGAACAACTTTGCCACCAGTCTGAACGTATCTTTTACACCATTGGTCTGTTTACCTGTGTCTGTTTTCTGCCAGTTGAACAGATTTTCATTCTCCAGGGACTTCCTATGCCTGTTTGTTGTTTTTGCAAGATAGTGCACCATTGGGGATTTTGTTTTTTCTTGTATTTTGTATTCCTTGAGGATAATGTCATCCAGGAAGGGTAAATGCCAGTGTGGGAGAGAGATTCCCCATAGAGACCACCATGATAAGTCATCTGAGTTGCTTCCTTCACCCAAGTTATTGCCTTCTGACAGGGACAGCAGAACTATGGATAGGCTGGGCAAAAAGGTTTACACTTCTGTTACCCTAGATTTTAGGGCTTTTAATTATCAGACCCATATGTCTAGGTATATGTTGGCTCTTGTTCCTCAGGCCTGTCAACTTATTTCTGATTTTCCAGACTCTGAGGGTAAAACTTCTGATGTTCATCGTGTTTCACTGTTGCAGTCATTACTCTTGTGTTATCCTGCTGGCAGGATACCCGCAGTCGGCCTGAATTCCAAAGTCTTGGTCCAGCGTCGGTTGCTGTCGCCTCTTCCCCGACGTCAGTGCGTCAGGGTTATAAAAGATGCAGCCGACACCATTTTCTTCAGTCTTTCTTGTCGCGCGGTGCCTGAAGCAAAAGCAGTTCGCAGACTCCTGAGATTTTCAAAATCGAATTTCAGATCCGAAGTCTTCATTAAAGCGAAGTACCCCGTTGGGGAAACTTTTTTATTGCTCCAGACCGATGTCAGAAAAAGTTAACAATTGTATTTCTTGTGGGAAGCAAATACCTCATAAGGATTTTCATTCTTACTGTATTCCTTGCCTAGGCTCTGATCACGACATTGCTAGCTGTCGGTTTTGTGCTAGATTTAACCAACGCACTATTAAGTGTCGGTACGATTTTGCCTTTCATTACTTTGGCTGAAGGTTTAATTATATAATGCCGTCGGAACAGCCGACGACCGGAGTATATAAAAAGCCCAAAGGAAAAGGACAGGCATCCGAGGTCCAAAACCGACGAGGCCCCCACTAGGCCAGTCGCCGGTTCGCCGGTTTTCAGTGAGGCGCTTTCGCAGCCCCTGATGCCCGCTACCTTAGAGCCACAAGCCGCTTCTGACTCCCATGTGGAGCCGACTAGGCCTCTGGATACTCAAGGTATTGGACCCTCGGAAACTATTCCCTCAGATGGGTCCGGAGCGGCTGAGCAGGCATCGGCTTCTGAGGGTGTTTTCAGAGCTACACAATTATATGTCAAGCCAACCTTAGCTTCAAGGACAAAGACTAAAGCCGTTCTAAAGACAAAGAAACAAGTACAGCATTCTCCTGGACAGACTTCCATGCCTAAGAAAGAGATGCTTAAAATGGCCAAAGACCTAATTACTTTGATCAGGGGTTCCCATCCCCCTCCTGATATGAGGCTTAGGCAAGAGACAGAATATGACTCTTCTGATCAGGTTTCAATTTCCTCTGATTCCTCTTCTGAACAGGGATACTCTTTTCCTCCCTATGGGGATTCTGATGCTGAAGAATCTATTCCTTCAGCCTCTCCTCCTGAGGATTATTCATTTGGGGAAACCCTGCATACCATGAAGGGAGCATTTTCACTGGGAGAGCCAAGATTACTCAGAATCTAAGAAAAGGCTCAGAGACTTTCTTTTACTACCTCAGCACAGACCTCTTGCTATTCCACCTGTTCTAGACATTGTAGATGATGTATATTCAGAGTCCGGCCTGTCTCCTGACACTTTACCCCCTGCACCTGCTAAGCCAGTCAGATATTACAGGGTTCCAGACTCTCATAAATTTCTGTATAAAAACCCTGCTGCTGACCCAGAAACTATATCTCAGGGTCCTAAAGGGGTCAAGGCTTCCACTGCAAAAAACCCTGTCCCCTCTGATAGGGATTCTAGGGCACTGGACAGATGGGGGAAAAAGTTTACACTTCTGCTACCTTGGCTGTAAGGGCTTTAAATTGTCAGTTTCATATGCTTAAATATTAGCAATACTTAATGTCACTGCTTAAACAGAAAATGTTGACAAATTCTGAATGTTCTGATAAGGAAATGCAGGATTTATTGCATGCAGCTAAACAAGTGGGAAAGCATACTTTGCAATGTGGTTTTGATTTACTGGAGGCCTCTTGCAGGGCCACTGTTACGGGTTCTGTCATTAGAAAGCATGCTTGGTTAACTCATTCACCCCGGCGCAGCTCAGGAAAAGCTGCCTGCTTAATTCCACCATAGGAACAACAGTGCAGCCTGAGCTCATTTTCAGAAAATCCATTTGTAATACCATACAGAAAACAAATGTTCATAACTCTTTAACTATAACAGCTAGACTAAAAATGTAAATGCGAAAGTTGTTCAGCAGACACTGAACTTTCCAACAGTGTAAATGTTGATAGTGCATATCAAAGTCATTATTAAATATCTGGCAAGGAAGGCTGATATTGTGCATATTGTTTACCTTTTTGGAAAAGCAAAGCACAATATCTTAGTCAATGTACCATGCAGATCCATACAATTTGAATTTAATTTGTTAATATGAATGTCAGCTTTAAAATGATATCTTAACCATTACTGTGGGATGCTCCTTTCTTGAGATATCCACAGAAATATGATTAATATATTATTTCTCATAATTGATAAAGCATATCATCTCATCACCTGTAACAGACAGAGCCTACATATCACTGTAGAAGTTGTGCATCTGAATGTCAGCTTCAAAATGATGCATCATCTGTGTGATCACTATGCTCCCTTGCAAAGATATGGGCATAATAATGAGAAGTATTGTAAATGTATAATTTTCATAATTGTACAAGACTAAACAAACTGTGATATCTGTACATGTGTACAGTGCACAGACACAGTTCTTTTACCATGCTCCTCGTGGTGTCCTGCAGAGTTCTACAAGCAGCAGAGAGTGAAAGAGTGACTTTCCTTGATTTTTAAGTATTTTTTCTGGCTTTCGTTTTAATTACTGTATCTCGACTGCATTTCGCCTAAAAAGCAGCTCTGCATATTGTTTATACTGTACCTGTGTTGATTCTAAACTGTTTGCACTTTAAAAAGTTATTTTTTATTTAATGTAACTGTTAGGCTAACACACTCAAGTGCGCTAGCCGTTTTATAGCATTTACTGTTTGCTACTGTATCTTTTTCTTCTGTCTCTGTAAAAAAAGAAAAAAAAATATCCTTGTTTTCCCACCTTACTGAACTAGAATAGTCCAGACTTCAGATTTTGCTGATCTCTGGGCTTTGTCATAGTTCCTGTGCTATCCATATCCTTATTTGGATAAGAGGAAGCTTCTTTGTTCACCAGTGGGAGTGGGGAGCACTGAGCAACCTATTGGTCCCTAGAGGAGTGGTTCCAGCCCAGCAACTTGTAGTTTATTGGACATTTTGGGTCAATTCCTGGCTCTTTTCAACCCCCTGCTATAAAGCCCGTTTTTGCGCGAAGTTGCTCATAGAGCAGCATCGGGCAGCAGCGGTTAATCAAGTTTAAACTATTTCTGGCTCCGTAAAGTCTACTCTTCAATTTTTCCCTTAGAACTGCTCTACTTGCAATCTAAACAGCCTATTCTCTATCTGAAAAGCCCAGCACTTGCTCCTAAAGCATTTTTATACAGGTAAAGCACTCTTAAACGAAAATAAAGTACTTCATTCACCTAAATCCCCTTGAGTACCCATTTCCCTATAGGTCCTTTCTGACTCAGTTACACAGCAATCTTTTACACTATTTTAGCATGTCGAAGGGTCAGTTGCTGGCGTCCTCTCCTGTTCAGCTGGTGAATCCGGGAATCTTGAGGCAATGTTACAATTGCCTCATGTACACAGACAACCCTCTCCTCCTCCCAACAAATACAAATATATGTGAGAGATGCAGCTATATAGCCAAACTGGAGGCTGAGCTCTCTCAACTCAGTACTGGCAAAACCAGCCAGGAGGAGAAGGTAACCACGCACAACACAAACCCAGTCTCACATAGACCTATCACAACTGCAAACCAAACACATAAACACACAAAAACATACTCGGAGGCTCTGATTAAAAATCTACCAAAACAACAGAGGCCTCCAAAGCAGACACCCAAGCGACCACTACCTCAAGACATAGCACATGCAACACATAGTTCACAAAGTCAGTGTGCTAAACAGTCACAGCCCTTAAGGCCAAACAACATGCCAGACACACTTGTAATAGGTGACTCCATAGTCAGACACACTGACATCCCGCTCACCAGACTGAAGGAAAAGGTTACAGTAAGCTGCCTGTCAGGCGCCAGAATCCGCCACATAACACAAGCACTCAGGTCACTCCAATGCAAGTACAAATATGACTCGGTCATTGTCCATGCCGGTGTGAACGACCTGAGACGTACCTCTCTGGACTACATGAAAAGAGACATAGAGGAGCTCTCTGATTATGTAGCCCAGGCCGGTATGACCCTGACCCTGAGCAGCATCTTACCCTCACCAAGAATGATGCCACAGTACAAAGACAAAATGATCAGTTTTAACAATTGGCTTAATTACTAGTGTCATTCTAAGGGGATCCAATGTCTGTCTGCTTGGGATGACATGCTTGACAAGCCACGCTGCCCTGGGCTTCCGGATATTGGCCAAGGCTCTTGCCAACCCCATAGTGCCTTTTTTAGGCAAGGCTCAAAAGACAAACCTACCTCCCTAGAAAACACAAGTGGAAAAAAACTAAGGGTAATGCTGCTCAATGCCAGAAGTCTAAACCTCAAGATGCACACTCTCGAAGCCCTCCTCAGTAAGGAGAACATCGATGTCTGTGCAGTGACTGAAACCTGGTTCAAGGCTCCAGAGAGCACCCCAGCACTACCAGGTTTTACCTCATATCATGCTTTCCGGCCCCAAAACTTGGACCGAACCACAAAAGGAGGGGGAGTATCCATATTCATCAAAGATACCCACACCTCCAGGTTAGTAGCAATGCACAAAGCATCGGAGACCATCCAGGTGCAACTAACCATAGGCAAAACTGCCCTACAGTTTGTAGCATGCTACAGACCACCCTCTCAAACTCAGGAACCCCACTCAGCCTTCCTGAAGACACTGGAGAGTATGAATGTCTCTCCAAATACCATCATATTGGGAGACTTCAACTACCCAAACATAGACTGGGAACATTACTCAAGCCCCAACACCCTAGCCCAAAGGTTCCTAGAATTCATAAACTCAAATGCGGTGGAACAACTAGTCACCATTCCCACAAGAGGAGATAATATACTAGACCTGATCATCACAAACATGGGGACAAAATGCTCCACACCGGAAGTATACCCCCTCATTGGTGAGATCAGACCATAAATTAATCTCACTGGCAATCCACATCCCGCCCCCACCCCCTGCAGAAAAGACCACAGTGAAGAACTTCTCAAAAGCCAACTTCACACTTCTTAAGACTGAAGTGGTATCCTTCAAGGCCCCTGGGCCAGTGGAAACCACAACCCACACCACTGAATCCTTTATAAATGCCTTCTACGGGCACCTTCAAGAATGCATGGATCATGCAATCCAAATAAAACCAAGACCCATTCCCCCAAAGGCAGGCACCCTGTCTGGTGGACCCCAGCCATTAACAAACTTTACAACAGGAGGAGGAAGCTACTACATGACGGAGCAAAATCCCTAAAAGGGAAGGCATCTCTGATCAGTACTAGCAAAAAACTATGATCACTCATAAAATCATCCAAGGCCAACTTTGAGAGAAAAATTGCAAAAGACACAAAAGACAATCACAAGGCCTTCTTTAGCTATGTTAGAAACCTGGGTGGAAACTCCCAGATGTGCTCAGAGTTAGTCCAAAATGACACAAAATACACTGAACCCACAGACATTGCCAACATTCTGGCAAACAGGTTCAGTGCAAATTTCTCCTCACCCTCCCCCCCAAAAGGAGAAATATCTATCCCAGCAGAGTGTAGCCTCCCAAACATCTCAGATGCCCAGGTGAGAGCCGCCCTCCCCAAAGCTAAAAACACAGCATCAATGGGACCGGACGGTGTCCCGGGCTGTGTGCTACATGAACTCCAAGAGGAACTAAACCCGCACATAAGGCTGCTGTTTAATCTTAGCCTTACTACAGGATACCTACCCAAAGAGTGGCGTACAGCAACAGTGGTCCCACTCCACAAAGGCGGTGCTTCTATGGACCCTGGAAATTACCGCCCCATAAGCGTGACAAGCCTGGTCTGCAAAACTATGGAAAGGATCATTATGGAACTCATAAACAAAGACATTGGGGACCTACAGACATTGGATCCTATCCAATTTGGCTTTGTCAAGGGCAGATCCTGCCTATTGAACTTGGTCGACTTTTTTGAAACAGTCACTAAGGCCATTGATGAGAGTAAGACAGTTCACACAGCCTACCTTGACCTTGCAAAAGCCTTCGACACAATACCCCACTCGGGCATCATAGACAAACTCACCAGCTTAAATGTAAACCCATATGTCACAAGATGGGTTGCAAACTGGCTCAAGAACAGAACCCACAGGGTCAGAGTTGCTGAAGCCATGTCAGACTCTAAGCCGGTCACAAGCGGTGTCCCACAGGGCTCAGTCCTGGGACCCCTCTTGTTCGGCATTTATTTTTCCGAGGTGCAGGCAAACATAGGAGGATTGTGGCTGACAAAGTTCGCAGATGACTGCAAACTGGGCGCCATAATTGATACTCCAGTGGAAACAAGCATCCTTCAGAGAGGCCTCATAGAAACGGATAATTGGTGCCAGAGCCATGGCCTTAAGCTGAACGCCAAAAAATGTATAGTCATACCCTTTGGGAAAAACAAGGTACCCACAAATTACCACATAGGTGGTAATCCATTAAGTACGGAAGAGGTAATCAGGGACCTAGGGACCCAAGTTGACAGTAACCTCTCATTTGACACTCACATTGCCAAAATGGTTAGGAAGACCTTCTATATTGCCCACCTTATCATGAAGGGATTCACATCTAGATCAAGAGAGGTCATTGTGCCCCTGTACTCTTCTCATAGCAGGCCCATGATTGAGTACAATGCCCCATTTGGGATGTATCTTACCCGACACCTGCAGCAGTTGGAAAGACCCCAAAAGTTCCTCACCAAGAGGATAAAGGGTCTCAAACATATGTCATATGCTGCCCGGCTGAAGAAACTCCAGCTCTATTAAGTCGCATACCGCCTACTCAGAGGTGATCTATGCCTGACGTACAAGGCCATGTCCAATCCAGAATTAATGGACATGCTCCACCTCAGAAAATCCAAATCCACCAGAGCCACGAGAGCAAGAGATTTGAACCTCAACACAGAAATAAATAGGACGTGCTGGAGGGACAGATTCATAACCCAGAGGCTCCCTACACTCTGGAACAGAATCCCAGTCCATGTTAGGCAGAGCCCCTCACTAACTCTCTTCAAGAGAAGTCTTGACGAGTGGATGGGAGATCATAGGTTTACCCCGGGGGTCATCTCTGTGTCACTACTAGACAGAGGCACAGTAAACTAAACCCTAAATGGGCGTAGTATCCTCATCCTAAGGGGTGGTGAAAGCCTCACACACTCTGGCTAGGCTTATAAATGCCCTAGGGCAGATAGCCTAGTACGAACCTATGAACCTATAATAGTGTCTTCAGTATGAGGTATTACTTGGCACACTGACATGCTCCCTTGCAAAGTTATTTACCAAAATATGAAAAAAAAATAATGTTTTCTATAACCTAATTCCAAACAAACTTTGATATCTGCACATGTGTCCAACATACAGGCACAATTCTTTTACCATATTAGAACCAGCAATACTGTCTTCAAAATGAGGTATTACTTGGCACATTCAGATGCTCCCTTACAAACTTATCTACCAAAATATGAAAAAAAATAATAATTTCCATAACCTAACTCCGAAACAAACTTTGATATCTGCACGTGTCCAACATCCAGGCACCATTCTCTTCCCATGTTAGAACTATCAATACTGTTTTCAAAATGAGGTATTACTTAGCACATTCAGATGCTCCCTTGCAAAGTTATCTACCAAAATATGAAAAAAAATCATAATTTCCATAACCAAAGTCCGAAACAAACTTTGATATCTGCACATGTGTGCAACATACAGACACAATTCATTTACCATGGTGGAACTACCAATACTGTCTTCAAAATGAGGTATTACTTGGCACACTGACATGCTCCCTTGCAAAAGTTATTTACCAAAATATGAAAAAGTCATAAATTTCCATAGCCTAAGTCCTAACAAAACTGATATATGTACATGTGTACAGCATTCAGAAGCAGTTGTTTTACCATTTAAACACATATGATTGTAAATATGCACATTCTTGGTGTAGCCAACATACTGCCAAATGGGTACATGTAAAGAGAAAAAGAAAGGTAAGGACCACCACTCCACTAATGAACCCAGAACAGGCATGGGACAGTGGCAGGCAAGACCATCTCATCGGTCTGATAGCTGTGCTGGCTACCCACTCAGACAGCCGATAGCACTGCAGTCCCAACCTGATTCAGTGTCAGCAGTCTGCCTTACCTATGCCTTTTCTCTTTACATGCATCCATTTAGCAATGGACCTAAGGGATCAATTTCTGTATTAGTAAGCCCTTCCTGTCTTCTAACTCTACACATGCCTGATAAAAGCAGACTAAAAAAACGAAGTATTGCAGGATGGTCACTGACATATTACGTTATACGTGGTAGCACTCTCCTAAAGCAGTTCTTTCTCAGCATCCTCACCAGCTCCTTACCACAGTTATTTGCCAAACTCAGAGAAATATATTTTACACAACACAGTTCATAATAGAGTTTTACTTACCATACTGGTCCCTACTTGGTAATGGGTGTTTTCCATTCTTCTCACAATATTACCAATCCTGCATAGCTCTCCTCACGCCATTGTGGAGGTCAATCATGAACAATGCAATGCTCTCCTCTGTTAGGCGAATGCCATCCTTTCTGAACAGGTGAACATCTTCTGCAGTGATGCTGTCATGACAGACTGTAGATCCACCGGCCCTGTGCAACAAGCCATGCATAAACCCATTCTGTAAATGTCGGGCCTTGTGCGCTGCCTGTTGTCTGTTTTCCACATCTGTTGAGGAATTATGTCAGACCACACAAAATGACAACGCAGCCACCACGACTGCAGGTGTTCAAAAATTGCTCTGATTTGAAACCGCAGCCTTCCGAGTGGTTGATGACATCATTCCCTCCAATGTGCAGCACAAGGATGTCGGGCTCAGGGTACATGGAACACTTCTCTTCTGACAACTGCAGTACTCTGCTGCAGTGCATACCACTTCTTGCAATCCAGTATACCTTCACACTAGATGTGGGGAAGCTCACGTTGTACTGATTTTCAGTTATGGAGGCAGGACTGGCAGCCCAGTGAATGTAGGAATGGCCACATACCCACACTGTCATTTGTCGTTCTCCTGGTCATGAAGCCATGTCAGTGTCAGAAGGTGGACAAACCTGCACAGGAAAGAAAATGCAGATTACTACTGATGTTTGACAGATGTATTGGAAGACTACATATATATGTATATCGGGTTCACTTCAGTTCACTGAACTTTCATTTCACTGACACCATTTCACTGAAATTCATTTCACTGAAACTTCATTTCACTGAAAGTTCATTTCACTGACAACTATTATTAGCAATAAAATGGAATATTCCCCCTTCCCCACTTTAGTGCGACCCTGGAGTTAGAATATATAGTTGGGGGGGGGTGTATTCTTACGTTTTGATATAATATTGCTTAGTAAAAGAAAATTAAGTGGGGGGCTCTGCCCCCCACACCCCCCTAACTATATATTCTAACTCCAGGGTCGCACTACAGTGGGGAAGGGGGCATATTCCATTTACTTTGCAATAATACTTGTCAGTGAAATGAACTTTCAGTGAAATGAAGTTTCAGTGAAATTTCAGTGAAATGGTGTCAGTGAAATGAAAGTCAGTGAATTGAAAGTTCAGTGAACTGAAGTGAACCCATGTATATCATATGCATTACCTGGTTAGCCCATCCAAATCTTCCATCCTAGCCCCAGGGGCAGTATTCTTTGCATTAGGTACATAAGTGGTGATGACGCTGCAGAGGTACAAACCTACTCCACAGACACATACACCCACACCCACACACAGGTTTTGCTTTAGCATGTTCTAATACATGTTAGTGTAGAGTGCAGAGGCATTCATATCATTCAGTGGAAATACTATATCATTATAATTCAGTCAAAATAGTATAACACTTGGATGTTACTAAGCCCTTCCTCCTACCACCTAATTTCCACCCATGACTGACAAAGCGTGGAAACATGCTCATCTACTGAGTATAATCAGAAGTACAGTAATACAAGCAGAAATGCCAAACTTATCTGGTTCATCCATGTAAGAATTAGTCACAAAAGTAATAATTCCAGTTAGCGCATCTGACTATCACTCTGGATACAATAAAACCCATCAATGCATAAACAAAAAATATATAATAACCATCACTGAAACCTGAGCTGTAGATAACCTATACTTGTTACACCGTATCTGTATTACGATCTTCAGCAGTCTGACCATGTATGCACAAGCACTTCCCTGGTACACAAATTAATTATTTCCCCTACCAACATCTTCATTACTACATGTTATACACATGTCCCTAAATGAAACATTCACCCAAATGACCCCTTCAGCAAAATGTTCAGATACGCACAATCACCAAAATTATATATATGCGTGTGACCAATGTATATATGTGCAAGTACATTATGTACATACATATATATCCCTATACACACACATATGCACACACACACACACACACACACACACATATATATATATATATATATATATATATATATATATATATATATATATATATATATATATAAAATACATAAAAAATGTTTATATACAGCCAGAAAAAAAAAATCAGGGGTTTAGGAGGGTAGGCAATTGATGAAGAATGAGGGGGGGGGTTGCTTGCAATGACTCCAAGCAAAGAAAAAAACACAACCTGGCTTGTGCATTCATCAAAGAGATAACGACTTGTACTTATGTGAATAACAGTGACAGCAGCTGAGACTTTTCCCAGAAAAGTGATGACTCAGTGCTATATTGTAACTGCACATATTGCTAATGTGATAATGACCTTCCTTCCATTGCTGCAAAGGTATGCATGCTGAGACACAGGTGATAATTGCTGCACATAACCTGTTGAGTAGGCATTCATTATATTACATTGTGCAGCTGTTATGTAACACACTCGGTATCATCAGTAAGGAGAAGACCTGAGTCATTCAGTGGAATAGTATAACACTTAGATATTACTGAGCCCTTTCACACATGACTGACACAGCCAGGAATATTGCCCAAAATGTATGGTTGCTCCATGCTGGTACTTTTGTGCAATAACATTTATGTCACTGAGACAAACACGGAGTATAATCAAAAAACAGAAATGACAAAGTCAGAAATATGTAAATAGAAATAGAATAAGATACAGCAGTGAAAAAGGCAGCAATATTGCTCAAAATATCTGGGTGAGCTATGTCAAAAATAATAATATAAAATATCTCACGCAGCCTTTCATTCCACCCAAACATGTAGCAGTCTGACCATGTATGCAGAAGCACTTCCCTGATATAGAATTAATTATTTCACCAAGCAACATCTTCATTAGTATGTCCAGGTATACACATCCACCAAAATGAAACATTCACCCAACTAACCCCTTCGGTAAAGTGTTGAGGTATGCATAATCACCAAAATGAAACAATTACCCAAATGACCCTTCAGTAGCATTTCCTAGTATGTGCAATCACCAAAATGAAGCATTCACCCAAGTGGACCCCTTCAATAAAGTTATTGATGTATGCACAAGCACCTGATTGAAATATTTCTCCAAACTACCCGTCAATAACATTGCCCAGCATTACTCAGTAGAGAAGATTGTTTCAGTTTATATTATTCAGGACCATAGTTAAACCTACTGAGATAGCATAAGCCCCTACATCATCAGATGGATATTAATAAGCTTCATGGGGTATCTGGTCTTATAACTACATTGAACGAGACTGACAGCACCATGAAGTTAATAGCGTGACAAACTCAAAGGTTAATAACTTGACAAAATCTGAAAAATAAAACAATACTTTACAAAACAACTGAAAGGTCACTGTCCCACACAAGCAAATGTTACGGCATAAAGATATTCGAAAAAAGAGCTTCATAAATACACTGTATAAAATGAAAAACACCAAACTCCATTTTGAAATAGATTTGCAACACAAACCAGTACCCAAACTTCAAACTGATAAAAGGGTTTAAGCAAAACCTTTGTTTAATTTTATTTTATGAATAAGCATGGTCACTGATTGTGCACTTTTCTATTTTAACCGACATTATCAATAATTTGATTAATAAATCTATTATCAGTCCAGAAGTGTTTACGAGAGGTGTTCATAACCTAATTGCAGGCGACTGGAGAGAGTATCTTCTTCTTTCTTCTTCCTCTTTCAGCTTTTCCCAGTGAGGGGTCACAACGGAACTCTGGTCCGCTAATGATTGGCAGTAGATTTATACGGTGCCGAGGTGCCCGCCCGACACCCAACCTTCAACGAAGGCATGCCCATTCACGCATGTTTTCTGAATGCCTTCTAGTGTTTTTAATGCCAGCTGCATTGTTTAAAAACTTAGGAAATTCCATGAATGTGAAAACCAATACAGGGATAATGTTCCGCTATATATAGCACTCACTTTGATTATTCTTGAAACTGACCAGATGGGATACTTTCATTCATGGTGTCAGACAGACAAGTGACTAGAAGGTGAGGAATATTCAGTGTGTCTGGTAAAAAAGTGGTTTAATAAACAGTGTTTGAGATGCGGACCTCTGACAAGGTGGTTGTTAGTAAGGGTATTAGAGAAGTGATCTAATAAGAGTCATTAATAAGCAGCAGTGCTTCATTGTGAAGTATTAATTAGAGTTATGGTTTGGCCCTTCAAGGTAGTCCAGCTTTAGTCCATGGGCCATTTGTTCTTATTATATCATCTCTCCAGAATCTCAGACTTCCTTTACAGTATCTATAGCAGGTCTTACTACAAAGTATTAGAACAAGTGGTAGCTGATTGCCTACTAATAGCAGATGAGAGAATTTACTACCTCTTACTCTGAAGGTATAATACCACAAGTAAATATTATATGCAAGCGGCAGAAGTTATATTTGTAGTGAGGGTGTTCAGTAGCAGCACTCTTCTTCCTTAAAATGCACAACAATTAATTTAAATATGCCTTTCAGTTAGAAAATTTATCCAGTCAAGCTACTGAGACTAAGGCCATTCTGTTATATTAAACACTCATTTTACAAGCAAAGTAAAAGCTTTTTCATTTGTATTGGGAACTCAAACATAGTAAAAGTACCAGGACACAGAATTGCACAACTGCAAAACCTTCGTTCAGAATTCCATCCAGCACTGAGACACTGCATATCATCTGAGAGCTCAGTAATATATGTTAATTCTTTGGCTATGAATAACAATAAAGCTCAGACCATGAGTTACCAGGAAATGCTGGCACATGAAAGCAGCATACAATCAAAGTGTGATGTCTCAGTCAAGCATTACTAGTGCACATCCTACTCGTGTCTCATGCATGCCCAGAAACAACTGTGGAAACGTGAACACATGAAGCTGTAATGACTGCAATAAGTGCAATGAATACAACATCGCGTCAGTATTATCTTTCAACTTAATGAACAGACTGAAGTCAGTTATCTCATGAGTCGATTTACACAACAGAGGTAATGTGTACACGTTTTGCAACTGAAACATCTGATATCACAGCTGTAACTGTCTTGAGACCCAATCAACAAATGACACTCCAACAACCTACTGTAAGCAATTTAACACTCGAGTATGGTCACTTTCTCGCAGGCAGCTAAAAACCAGGAGAAAATTAAATGTCTGTCCTTCGTGGTCTCATCCAAACACAGTGGTGTTAATGCAGTGTCAAAATGCTGTAATAGACAGTAAAATCAAGAAGAAACAGCTCATACTAATAAATAGTACTATTGTTTGTTGACAATTTACTTTAAGTAAAACCACAAGAAAACTACTATAAAATAAACATTAGACTTTGGAGCACTAGTACGAAGCTGTAACAGTATTTAATATTAAGCGCTTTTCATTTGAAACTAAGTGTTTCAAACGAAAAGCGCTTAATATTAAATATTGTTACAGCTTCGTACTGGTGCCCCAGAGTCTTTTGTTTATTTTATAACAATTTACTTTAGTCGGAGCCTGATGACAACAGCCCCCAGAATAGGCCAGTAGAGAATAAAATAAGGGAGGGTTCTTTAAGCTCCAGGACAAGGATTTAAAGCCACCCGCATCCCTGGGATATTCGGACACAATACTTGAACTGTCTCTGACTTCATTCTATCTTGACAACAATGTAGTAAATGTTAGATTTGAGGGGAAAAAAATACAGTAAACCCTGTAATGGGGCGGGACAACGGCTGAACACAGGGAGAATTGTTTTACTGCGGTTACTTGACTTTACAGCCGATTTTCTCTGAAAATTCAAATATAAACGTCAGGTAACTCCATACTGAAAAGTAAGTTGAGAAAGTACCTGAATAAGTTCAGGTACTTTTTCAATTTTTTTTTTATCAGTGGAGATACAATACGGCTGTAAAGTTAGATGCACTTGTGGAAGGGATTCGGATGTAACTGCATACAATTACTACCTTCTCACAGCACGCTCGGATGTAAGCACAAAGGTGCTGTGAGAAGGTACTCGGGGTTAATGAGTTAAAGGAACAGAATCTGCCTGATCATGTTAAAGCAAAATTATTAGATGCTCCATTACAGCATGATACTTTGTTTGGTGTTAAGGCAGAAGAGGTGTTGAAGAAAATGGAGGATAAAGCGAAATCCATGCAGACAGTTAAGGATTTCCTACAGGTACAGCCACCCAGATTTAGCAGGAACTGGCCTACAAAGAATTGGTCCTTTCCAGTGTCAGACAGGCCACAAAGAGGCAGATACAGACGCCCCAGAGGCAGATCTCAGCCACAAGGCTCATACAGGCCTAAACAACGGGGTGCTTCTACCTCCAAAAGCGGAGAAGACAAATCACAACCATACAGGAAACAGTCCCAATGACTTTCCTCTGCCAGATCCAAGCACTTATCTTTTGGCAGCCCCCTTAGGGGGAAAACCAGCACTTTTTTCACTAAATTGGCACATAATTACCCAGGACAAATGGGTCTTGAACATAGTGTCTCAGGGCTACAGGTTCCACTTTCACACCCTGCCAAGGGCAAAAGGTATGCCAGACCTGCCACACAATCAATGGGCAGAGGCACAAAAGGAAGTTTCATCCCTCATGGACATGAGGGCCATTCAACAAGTACCACAACAAGAGCAGGGACAATGATTTTATTTGAGACTTTTCTTGGTGCCCAGAAAGGATAAAGCCTGGAGACCAATACTGGACCTGTCTATACTAAACACATTTCTGGATGTTCCAAAATTTAAAATGCTAACTCTGCAGCAGCTACTGCCCATGCTGGGCAAGAAGGCTTGGCTCGTAACTTTGGACCTAAAAGAGGCATACCTGCATGTCCCAATCAGACAATCTTGCAGAAGATACCTCAGATTCATAGCTGGCTCAATGCACTACCAATTCTCTGCACTGCCCTTTGGCTTATCTACTGCGCCCAGGGTCTTCACAAAATGCCTGGCACCAGTAATTGCATTTTGCAGACAAAGAGGAATTCAAATATATCTTTACTTGGACGACTGCCTTATTCCAGCAGAGAACAAAGACATTCTACTAAAGCATCTGGCGTTTGTAAAAAGTTTACTAATTTGCCTAGGGTACACAGTAAACGAAAAGAAACACTAGTGCCCTCTCAACAGATAATATTCCTAGGTGCAAGCTTAAATACAACTGCCCAGATGGCTTATCTCACGCCAGACAAATAAAGGCAACTGACTTCTTACTTCAAAATATTGGCAACAAAGACCCAGTTATCTGCAAGGAAAATCCTGCAGGCTTTGGGCTTCATGGCATCCTGCATTCTGCTAATTCCATATGCCAGACTGCATATGAGGAAACTGCAATGGTATCTAAAAAGTGTTTGGTCTCAACATTGCCACAGCCTGGAGACATTAATTACCCTCATTCCCTGCCTGCAACAGGAGTTTCGATGGTGGGCACAGGCCTGTCACCACAACAAGGGAAAGCCATTTACTTTACCCACAGCCAGGCAGACACTAACAACGGATGCATCAGATTATGCCTGGGGGACCCATATGGCAGGAAAATGTATTCAGGGCACATGGCCCACAAGCCAGATGCATCTTCATATCAATCAAAAAGAGATGCTAGCTGTTCAGAATGCCTGGCAGCTTTCAAGGATCTACTTCATCCAGGACAACTACTGATAAAGACGGACAATACTACAGTCATGTGGTACATAAACAAGAAAGGAGGCACACATTCATACCCCCTCTGCAGACAAGCCATGACTTTGGGGGCACAGCATTGACTTATCAAGTTCACCTGCAAGCACAATTCCTGCCAGGAAAAATAAATACTCTGGCAGACGAACTAAGCAGAAACCTCATGGATCCTCACGAGTGGAAACTGGATCCACAAGTCTTCAGCATGATAATAAGGAAATGGGGATGCCCAGACATATATCTATTTGCCTCTCCTCACAACTGCCAATTACAGAGATTCTGCACAAGGATTTATCACAAGCTAGCATGGAAAGTGGACGCCCTATCCTTCAGCTGGAAAAACCTAACAGTATATGCCTTTCCTCCACTACCTCTCCTCCCCAAGGTACTCGTAAAGGTCAGACAAGAGAAGCCAAAAATGATACTGATTGCCCCAGGCTGGCCACGCCAGCATTGGTACCCAATCCTAAAGAACTTGTCTCAAGGTCCAGCCTGGACATTGCCTCAAACTTCTCACTTACTGACCCAACAAACAATCAGATCCTGCACAGCCAACTCAAGACCTTAAATCTGGCAGCATGGCGAATAATGTAGCCATTCAGAACACTCCTCTTTCAAAAGCTGTTATGGATGTTATCTTGGAGGCCAGGAGGCCCAGTACCAGAAAGTCTTATGCAGAAATATTTTGTGCTTGGAACCAGGAACAAGGAATTGACACGTTTGTACCAAATATTCTTCAGATTTTACAATACTTAACTGAGATGCTGGACAAAGGCCTATCCTTTTCATCAGTTAAGATTCATGCCTCTGCCATTTCAGCCCATTACAATACGGAACCACCTATCTTTTCTCATCCTTTAATAAGGCAGTACCTCAGAGGGGCCAAAAAACATAAGACCTCCAAGGAGAGCACCAATACCTGCATGGGACCTCAATTATGTCTTGGAAAAACTCACACTGCCTCCTTTTGAGCCAGCCTCAACAGCTGATATAAAATTCTTATCCTGGAAAACAGCTCTGCTCCTAGCAATAACCTCTGCAAGTCGAGTCTCAGAATTACAGGCACTCATGGTTGTGGAACCTTTTATCATTTTCCATCCAGACAGAGTTTCTCTGAGGACGAACCCTACATTTATGCCTAAGGTGGTGTCCAGTGTGGCCCTTAACCAAACCATTCACTTACCTACCTTTTATGCAAACCCACAGAACAAGGGTGAGAGACTTCTGCATTCTTTGGACATACACAGGCAGCTACGCTTCTACTTGGACAGAACTAAAGCTCTCAGAAAGACTGAGCTACTTTTAGTGGCATATGCTGCAGGATCACAAGGAAAGGCTATCTCAAAACAAACTATTTCTAAATGGATAGGCCATTGCATTCATTTCTGCTACTCACAGCATGGCAAATCAGTGCCTAAGGGCATTAGGCCACATTCTACCAGAGCAGCAGCCACTTCAGCAACCTTCCTCAGAGGAGTACCAACCAAAGACATCTTAGAGGCTGCAACTTGGAGTTCAGTGCACACTTTTACAAAGCACTACCACTTACCTCTCTACTCTAAATCCAGAACAGGCTTTGCCACTGCAGTTCTGCAGGGCCTCATAGCCTCTCCTAATCCTATTTAGCCCAGCCACCCATCCTCAGCTTTGGGATTCAACCCAAGAGTAATGACTGCAACAGTGAAACACAATGAACCTAGTACAGTTGTGTACCTACCATAAATGTAGATGTTCGAGTGTATTCACTGTTGCAGTCCAGGTTACCCTCCCACCATCCCCCTTTCATTAGCTGGGTCTTATCTGTACTTCTCTATTCTATACAACCTATGTGGTGTATTTGCTTGTAGATGAAGGAAATGTTTACTTTAGTGCATGCATGTTTATTGGCATAATCTATTTAGCCTACCCATTGGGGGCACCTGACATCTGGGGTAAGAAAAACTGAAGAAAATGGTGTTGGCTGCATCTTTTATACCCCTGGCACACTGACGTCAGGGAAGAGGCAACAGCAACCGACGCCGGACCAGGACTTTGGAATTCAGGCCGACTGCGGGTAGCCTGCCAGCAGGATAACCCAAGAGTAATGACTGCAACAGTGAATACACTCGATCATCTACATTTATGGTAGGTACACAACTGTACTTTCTTTCCTTGCTAGAGACTTCCTCTCAAGTCATTCGTTATTCTATTAAATGTAGTTATAATGTGACGGATGCCTGTTCTTTGGCTGCTGTTTTTGCTTTAGTTATCAGAGGATGCTCATCTGGATTCTAAAAATTTGTTTGGGGAAGCTGCTGCTGGTTTGTTTAAGTCCCTTCAGGATAAAGCTAAGGTCTTATGGGAACTTAAATGTGTTTGTTTCTCCTGTGCCTAAATTTCAGAGAAACTACCCTGCTAAGCCTCGCCTTTATTCATAGGCAATCACGTCCTTCAACTAAAGGTAAGAAAAGTGGCAAATGGATGCCTCTTGCTAAGGCTACTCAATTTTCAGGGACTCCAGAACCTTCCTGTCTGGATAAACCAGGTGCTGTGTGACTTATCAATCCCTTCTTAGCCACATTACTCTTTCTCTTCCTTCCAGTTTGGCTTCAGATCACTCAGGATTCTTGGTTTCTATTGATCATTCGTTAAGGGTACTTCATGGTGTGGAAATCCTGTCCTCTATTTATGGGCATTCCTCAGCCTCCTTGGAATATCTCCCCTTTTTACCAGAGGTTCTTCAGGATCTCTTGTCTCAGGGTACTATTCAGTAGGTGCCTGTGTCCCGAAGGTTGAAAGGGTTCTACTCTCGACTGTTTTTAATGCCCAGAAAAGAGGGCACTTGGAGACCTATTCTGGACCTCTCTCATCTAAACACTTTTGTAAAGGTACTTTCCTTTTAGATGTTGCCACTTCAGATTCTGTTTCCTGTCTCGCTCTCTCTCAGGTCTGTATGAATTCTCTGGATCTCAAGGATGCTTATCTCCATACTCCGATCCGTCCTTTTTTCAGGAAGTTTTTGCATTTCTCTGTTGTTCCTGGCATTTTCATAGGTTCATAGGTAGGTACTAGGCTATCGGCCCTGGAGCCTATACAAGCCCAGCCAAAAAGGTACCCTGGCTTGAGGTGATCCCCAGGGTGAATTTCCTATTTCCCATCCAGTCATCAAGATTTTTCTTGAAGAGTGCTAATGAGGAGCTTTGTTTGATATAGATAGGTAGTTTATTCCAGAGTATGGGAAGTGTCTGGGACAGGAATCTATCCCTCCAGCATGTTCTGTTTATTGTGGTGACAAGGTTTAGGTCCCTAGACCATGTAGCTCAGAGGGATTGGGATTTCTTTAAGTGAAGCATGTCCAACAGCTCTGGGTTTGACATAGCTTTGTATGTTAGGCAGAGATCACCCCTGAGTAGGCGATATGCAACGGAGTAAAGCTTTCAGTTTTCTGCTTTGCCCTTTGGCCTTTCTACTGCCTCAGGGGTGTTCACCAAATGCCTTGCTCCTGTGATTGCCTTTTGCAGACTTAAAGGAATCCAAAATTTCCTTACTTGGACGACCTGTTGATTCAGGCATCCTCTCCAGAGACTCTTTTGCAAAATCTTCATTTTGCAGTATCCCTTCTTCAGAGCCTGGGGTCATTATAAATTTCCTTGCCTCAGACAGGAGCATCTCTGGTGGATTCAGCAGTTGTCTCTGAATCCAGGGATCCCTTTTCATCCCCTTCTTCACTCTCAGGAATTGTTCAAAGATGCCTCAGACATGGGATGGGAGGATTTTGTGAAAAGGCTTCTAACATGCCTAGGTTACACAGTCAAGGAAAAGAAATCAAAACTCGTACCCTCACAAGAGATAATATTTCTGGGTGCGAGCTTAAATACAACTGCCCAGATGGCTTATCTCACGCCAGACAAACAAAGGCAACTGACTACCTATTTCAAAATGTTGGCAACAAAGGCCCAGTTATCTGCAAGAAAAATTCTGCAGGCTTTGGGCTTCATGGCATCCTGCATCCTACTAATTCCATATGCAAGACTGCATATGAGGAAACTTCAGTGGTACCTAAAAAGTGTTTGGACTCAACATTGCCACAGCCTGGAAACAATGATTACTCTCATTCCCAGCCTGCAACAGGAGTTTGGATGGTGAGCGAAGGCTTGTCACCAGAACAAGGGACAGCCATTCACATTACCCCCAGCCAGGCCGACACTCACAATGGATGCCTCAGATTATGCCTAGGGGGCCCACATGGTAGGAAGATGCATTCAGGGCACATGGTCCTCAAACCAAATGCATCTACATATCAACAAAAGGAGATGCTAGCTGTTCAAAATGCCCTGACTGCCTTCAAGGACCTACTTCATCCGGGACAATTACCGATAAAGACAGACAACACCACAGTCATGTGGTATATAAACAAGCAGGGGGGCACACATTCTTACCCCCTTTGCAGACTAACAATGACTTTGTGGGACACAGCATTGACTTACCAAGTACATCTGCAGGCACAATTCCTGCCAGGAAAGGAAAACACTCTGGCAGACGGACTAAGCAGAAACCTCATGGATCCCCACGAGTGGCAGCTGGATCCACATGTCTTCAGCATGATAACAAGGAAATGGGGATGCCCGGACATAGATCTATTTTCCTCCCCTCACAACTAACAACTAAAAAGATTCTGCACAAGGACTTATCACAGACAAGCATGGAAAGTGGACGCCCTATCTTTCAGCTCGAAAAACCTATCAGTATATGCCTTTCCTCCACTGCCTCTCCTCCCCAAAGTACTCCTAAAGGTCAGACAGGAGAAGCCAAAGATGATACTGATTGCCCCAGACTGGCCATGCCAGTACTGGTATCCAGTCCTAAGGAACTTGTCTCAATGCCCAGCTTGGACCTTGCCTCAAATACCTCATCTATTGTCCCAGCAAAACAATCAGATCCTGCACAGCCAACTCAGTACTTTAAACCTGACAGCATGGTGGATAATGTAGTCATACAAAACACACCTCTCAGTAAAGCTGTGATGGATGTAATTTTGGAAGCCAGAAAGCCTAGTACTAGAAAATCTTATGCTGGAAAATGGAAGAGATTCTTTGCTTGGAACCAGGCACAAGGAACTGATACAGCTGTTCCAAATATTCCTCAGATTTTGCAATCCTTAACTGAGATGCTGGACAAAGGCCTATCTTTTTCATCAATTAAAATTCATGCCTCTGCCATTTCGGCTCATTACAATACAGAGCCACCAATCTTTTCTCATCCTTTACTAAAGCAATACCTCAGAGGAACCAAAAACTTAAGGCCTCCAAGGAGATCAGCAATGCCTGTATGGGACCTCGACTATGTCTTGGAAAAACAAACCCTGCCTCCTTTTGAGCCAGCTGCTACTGCCGACATAAAGTTTTTATCTTGGAAAACAGCTCTGCTCCTAGCAGTAACTTCTGCAAGACTGGTTTCAGAGCTGCAAGCACTCATGGCTGTGGAACCTTTCATCATGTTTTATCCAGAAAGGGTCTCTCTGAGGACAAACCCAACATTTATGCCTAAGGTGATGTCCACTGTGGCTCTGAACCAAACTATTCATCTGCCAAATTTTTATCCAAATCCACAGAACAAGGGGGAGAGAATTCTGCATTCTTTGGACGTACACAGACCACTTAGATTCTACTTGGACAGAGCCAAAGTTTTCAGGAAGACAGAGCAATTACTAGTGGCATATGCTGCAGGAACACAAGGAAAGGCCATTTCAAAGCAGACTATTTCAAAGTGGATAGGACACTGCATTCGTTTCTGCTATTTACACCATGGCAAGCCAGTGCCTAAGGGCATTAGGCCACATTTAACCAGAGCTGCAACCACTTCAGCAGCCTTTCTCAGGGGAGTACCAACCAAAGACATATTAGAGGCTGCTACTTGGAGTTCAGTGCACACCTTTACAAGGCACTGTCATCTGCCACTCTACTCTAAATCCAGGGCAGGCTTTGCCACTGCAGTTCTGCAGGGCCTCATAGCCACTCCTAATGCTGTTTAGCTCCAGCCTCCCAACCATAGCTTTGGGACTCTACCCAAATGTAATGACTGCAACAGTGAAACACGAAGAACATAGTACAGTTATGTACACTTACCATAAATGTAGATGTTAGTGTATTCACTGTTGCAGTCCAGGTTACCCACCCGCCATCCCCCTTTTTTCTGCTGGAATTTTTCTTTCCTTCCCTGATTCACACAACCTACGTGGTGTATTTGCTTGTAGATGAAGGTAAAGTTCATATTTGTGTATGCATTTTTATTTATATATATATATATATATATATATATATATATATATATATATATATAAATTTTGGCTACCTTTTTAGGGGTCACCTGACATCTGGGGCAAGAAAAACTGAAGAAAATGGCATCGGCTGCTTCTTTTATACCCCCGACGACCTGACTTCAGGGAAGGGGCAACAGCAGCTGACGCAGGACCCAAGACTTTGGAATTCAGGCCGGCTGAGGGCAACCTGCCAGCAGGATTACCCAAATTTAATGACTGCAACAATGAATACACTCGAACATCTACATTTATGGTAAGTGTACACAACTGTACTTTCTTGAAGCAGCTACCTGGACTTCTGTGCCTACCTTTACCAAGCACTACAAGTTGGATGGTATCTCTAGAGCTAGGGCTGTTTTTAGTTCAGTTCTTCGTGTTTTTTAGGGTTTTCTTTTGCTTTTCGTACTCCCGAGTTTCCTCTTGAGCTTTGGCACTCTCCCATACATTTAAGAATACTGCAGCAGTGAATGTAATGACATAGTACAGTTGTGTAAAATCTTACCAGAACTGTAGATGTCCTTACCTTTACTACTGCAGTATTCGCTCCATCCCACCCAACCCCCTAGTTCTTTACCTTCCTTGGATGTACACATTACCTCTTGGGTTCCTTGGACTGGTGTTCCTCCTGAGGCAATCAGTTCTGTTTTTGGTGAGCCTGAATGTCACCTTTATGCCCTATGTTATGCAGGGTGTGTATGGTAACATATTCAGCATACCTTTTAAATTCAGAAGTCTTTGGAAGACTGACCAGATTCCGGGCTTCCGTGGCAGGGAATCCAATATAGGATCATAGGAGGTTAGTAGGCTAATGGCCCTGGGGCCCGTACAAGCCTAGCCAAGAGTTTATCCCCAAAAAGAAACCTCAGTCATCACTTGTCACCACTGTCAATGAGGGACACAGGTGAAACCCCCGAGACAAATCTGTGGTTTCCCATCCACTGTTCTGCCCCTTCCTCCTCCCTATTTTCCTCTTAAGCTTTGGCAGTCTCCCGTATAGTTAAGAATACTGCGGCAATGAATGTAAGGACATAATACAGTTGCGTAAAATCTCATATTTAAAAATACTGTAGCAATGAAGGCAAGGACATCTACCATTATGGTAAGATTTTACACAACTGTACTTTCATTCTAATTCGTCAAGACTCTCTTTCTCCTTTCTGCTCCATCTTGTGCATCACCAGTGCTACATAACATTGGAACATAAAAGACTGACTTCTTTTTCCTTACGAAAAGATTTACTTCTTTTCCTTACGTTTTACAGTGGCACAAAAAAAAGTTTACTACTCACCCCTATGCGGCCTTGTTGTTAAACATCCTTTCATTTTAATGATGTATTTTTTTTTTTACTATATTTTTCTTTATTCTGATGTCAGGTATGATGGCCTAACTTGTTCGCATGCTGCCTTTTTATCTGTTCCTCGTTTCTAAAATTTGCTGCTGCATGTCTTGTCATGGTATAGAATATTGACCCCATATTATTGTGCAAAAGGAATTTCTATCCATTTTTCCTTCATTCTATTATATTTCTTAAACCAAGGAATAGTACAGTTGTGTAGAAAATAAAATGTGTGTGTGTCTGTCTGTCTGTGTGTCTGTCTCCTGGCAATGTGAACATTGGCTTTATATAACTGTAACTGTTGATGTGACACTCCATCCCCATGAGTAAAAAATGGGAAAAGGGATTCTGGATGATGGATAGAAAACTAATATTGGTAGTTGTGATGATTATTATTAGTATTGTTATTACTAGTGCTGTTAATGTCATTGTGTATACTGGTGGGTATTGCTTGTGTAGTGCCTTTGTTACTGTGTATTGATTGCATTTATTCTTTCTTCATGCATTGCAGTGCATTAACCTTGCTAATCTTCTGATTTATAATATGTCAGTGTGTAACAAAGACACCAAAAAACAGTGCATGAAAGCCATACCATGTAGGATTGTATTCCAAACCGAGAACAAGGGTCCCTTTTATTATGCTAGTATCTGTTTTCAGCTCACAAAAGGAGTGCAGACCAGGTGGCTCCACTCGTGGAATAGATTTCAAAACAGGACATATAAAACTGGACACTATCCTGCTGTGTGGAATTAAGATTTCAAGAGATCAGAGAGAGTAATAAAAATCACAGGATGAAATTGAAAGTGTAATGTTTACAAATATACCCCATCCCTCTATCTTAAAATGATTTTTGTCATGTAGGTTAATTTTTGTCAAAGAACAGTAAACTTGAACAGGGAGAAATAAGCCATGTTCCAAAGGTTTGACACAACAAAAGACTGATGTCACCTGCTGGAAACACTCCACGGCAGAAGTTTTCCTCCTCTTTGTAAGGGGCATATACTGCAGTCAGACAGTCATTTAGTCTTTTTTTTTTAGTTGTACTTCGACATTCAGCGTCTGTAGCTGAGCAGCTCAGATGACAGAGTCTGGCTTGGGTATGTGACTGAGAACATGTGCCTGTTATACCTCTCAACCTCTTAGAGCAAGAAATCTGGACAAAGCCATAAATGAAAGGGGGACAAAAGCCCAGAAATAGGGACAATTTTTAAATATTGCTCTTACAGACTTGAAAGTTGACAGAGTAACAGATTTTGCATTAGCATTCATTTTCTGAAGGGTTTGAAGTCTGAAACTCAAATGTCTGTCATTAATTTCTAACTTCAGTGTTTAAAGATTTGCCACTAAACCACAATTTTATGAAAAATGGCAGAAATATGATAGAAAAATCTGGACATTCTGCGAAAATCTGTACAGATGGAGAGGTATGTACCAGGCATACTCTTACAGAGAAAATAAATGGTTATATTGCATTGTGCTGATTCCAGGGACCTGTGTCTTCCACAGAAGCAAAGAGAGATGTTCTTCGTGTTTCACTGTTGCAGTCATCACCTGTGGGTTATCCCTGCTGTGGTAGCCCTCGGCCAGCCCGAATACTAGAGTCAGTGTTTTTGTGCGCCGGCTGTTGTCACCTGTAGACTGGCGTCAGGTCATCAGTACTATAAAGTGAGGCAGCCGACATCATTACATCAGTCTTTCTTACCATGGAGCCCATAGCAGAAGCAGTTTCGCACAAGTGCCGGTCGGTCGCAAACAGACGTCGAATTTCAACAGAAAACGTCTAAAGCTAAGTACCCCATTGAGGACCCTTTTCTTGCTCTAACTGATGTCCGAAAAAGTTAACAAGTATGTTGTCTGTGGAAAGCAGATCCCACACCAAGACTTTCGTTCTTATTGCATCACTTGTTTAGGCCCAGACCGTGACGTCCCTATTTGCCGGTTCTGTGCCCTCTTTAATGTGAGAACCATTCGCTGTAGAGCTCTTTTTCTAGACAAATATTTTCGTATTCCATCTTCCAATTCCGATATAGTGTCCGTCAGCCAACAATCCACCGATGTTCCCAAAAAACGTAAAGATAGAGACAGGCCACACAAGGCTAAGCCTTCCGATGACACCGTTAAACAAGTCATCAGTTCTCCGGAATTCAGTGAGGCGCTTTCGCAGCCCCTGATGCCCAACTCGCTTTCTACACAGGCCTCTGTGGAGACCCTTTCTGGGTCTGGTATGCCGCAGAAATCCACTTTGTCTTCCAAGCCTTTGGCTGTCTCTGCATCGGTTCGGTCCGGAGCTGCGATGCAGGCACTGGCTTCCGAGGAGGCCATTTGTACTACTGATACTGGGCAAAAACCGACGTCTTCTCTTCCCCTACCGTTTCTCAGATACTGACAGATTCTCTCAGGCCTCGAAGCCAGGCCACTCCTAGAAAATCTGCTTCTAGACACCATCTTGCTACTGCTCCCCCACCCCAAGCTCAAATGCTTAAATTGGCGGAAGATCTCATCTCCCTTTTCCGAGGTACTCAGGCCCCCACTCCAAAAAGGAAAAGGCTTCCTTCTCCAGACATTTTGGCAGACCAAGAGTCTGAGCAATCCGATTATTCTGCCTTTGAAGAGGAACAGCAGCCCTTAACTGTTTTTGAGGATTCAGATGCAGAGGAATCCATCCCCTCTGCCTCCCCTCCTGAGGACTTCTTCGGGAAAACCCTGCACTCCCTCAGGGAACATTTTCAATGGGAATCTCAGGACTACCCACAGTCAAAGAAACGACTTAGGGAGTTTCTGGACCTGCCCCAACACAGACACCTGGCCATCCCACCTATTCTAGAAGTGGTGGATAATGTTTTCCTTGAATCCAGTTTAGCACCTGATGCCCTGCCTCCTACTCCAGCTAAACCTGACAGGTACTACAGAGTACCGGATTCTCACAAATACCTGTACAGGAACCCTATTGCAGACCTTGAGGTCATTACACAATGACCCAAAGGAGCTAAGACCAGTTCTGCCAAGAATCCTCTTTCTTCTGACAAAGACTCCAGAGCTCTGGACAGATGGAGTAAAAAAGTATCCACCTCTGCAACCTTAGGTATCAGAGCACTCAATTGTCAGTTCCATATGTTAAAATATCAACAACACTTTGGGACAATGGTGGTGGTGCTGCGGTAGCACTGTCGCCTCACAGTAAGACGCTGTCCGGTTCGACTCTCAGCTAGAGCATCTTCTGCATGGAGACATGCGTGAATGGGCGTACCTTCATTGAAGGTTGTGCGTTAGGGCTGGCAACTCCGCACGTAAAAATCAACTGCCAATCATTTGCGGACCGGAGTTCCACTGTGGCGACCCCTAACCGTGAAAAGCCGAAAGACCCAACAACTTTGGGACAATTAAAACAGAAGTTTACTACCTCTCTTGACAGTGCCAACTCAAAAGAGCTGGCAGAATTACTACACTCTACTTGTCAAGTAGCCAAGCACTCATTACAATGTGGATATGACATCCTAGAAGCCTCTAGCAGGGCAGCAGTGACAGGATCTGTTATTAGAAGACATGCATGGCTGAAGGAACAACCTCTCCCTGATCATGTCAAGCCTAAACTTATTGATGCACCCCTTGATAAGGAACACGTTTTGGGGGAAAAAGCAGAAGAGGTGCTTAAGATGAAAGACAAAGCAAAATCTATGCAAACAGTAAAAGATTTCTTTCAAGTTCAACCACCCAGGTTCTGCAGGAACTTCCCCTCTAAGCACTGGGGCTTCCCCGCACCCAGTAGACAGGGCCAAAGTAAGCCCCGCAGGGACAAGACATCCAGGCCCCTATCCCAGGTCCAGCAAAGAAGCAAACAGTGGACCACTTCCACCTCTAAGGCAGGGAGTTCTAAGCCAAGCTTCTATGGTAACCACTCACAATGACTCTTCCCTCCCCCTCTGCCCTCCTCTCACTCATCTAAAACTAGGGGGAAGGCTCACCCTCTTCAAGGGCAATTGGATCTCTATAACCAAGGACCAATGGGTATTAAAAATCATTTCTCAGGGATACAGATTCTCCTTCAGCGAACTCCCTATTGCAAGAGGGTATCCAGACCCCCCCCCCCAAACCAGTGGGCAGAGACACTAAAACAGGTAAAAATACTAATATCCCAGGGGCAGTAGAACCTGTCCCTACAGAGCAAACGGGAAATGTTTTTACTCCAGACTATTCCTTGTTCCCAGAAAAGAGGGCACTTGGCACCCCATCCTGGATCTATCCAAACTGAACACCTACTTTGTGAGCCCCAGATTCAAAATGCTAACCTTGCAGCAGCTCCTGCCTATGCTCACACAAAATGCCTGGCTGGTGTCACTAGACTTAAAAGATGCCTACCTCCACATCCCCATCAGGGAATCGTGCAGAAAGTTCCTGCGCTTCAGAGCATGCAGTCAGCACTTTTAGTTCTCTGCACTGCCCTTTGGCTTATCTACTGCTCCCAGCATATTCACCAAATGCTTGGCCCCGGCTATAGCATTCTGCAGACAGAGAAATATACAGATTTACCCTTATCTGGACAACTGCCTCATTCAGGCGAGCAGCAAAGAAAAGTTGCTCCAGGATCTTCTCTTTGTCAAAAAACTCCTAACTTCTCTGGGGTTCACCATCAACGAGAAAAAAATCAAAGCAAAACCCCACCAGGAAGATTGCTTTCCTGGGAGCTGTGCTAGACACAGCTACCCTAATGGTCTTCCTACCTCCAGAAAAGCAGAGCTTCCTGCCTCTCTACTTCACCCAGCTGGCTTCCAGAAGTCACCTCACTGTGAGGAAGCTCCTTCAAGCCCTGGGATACATGGCATCTTGCATTCTTTTCATCCCTCTCGCCAGGCTCCATATGCAAAAGCTTCAGTGGTACTTAAAGAACCTTTGGTGCCAGCACTCTCAGTCCCTAGAGACCACTCTCCCACTGATCCCTTGCATAAGGGATGAATTTCTCTGGTGGGCAGAGGCCTGTGCCATGAGCAAGGGTCTTCCCTTCATCCTCCACCCTTCGGCCAGACCATCACCACCGACGCCTCAGACATAGCTTGGAGCGCTCACCTAGCCGGCAGGTGTAACCAAGGCCTTTGGAATGCCCAGCAACTTCACTTGCACATCAACAAGAAAGAAATGGTGGCAGTACAAAATGCTCTGACTTCCTTACTACCCCATTTCAGGCCAGGGGTCCTTATAAAAACAGACAACACCACAGTAATGTGGTACATCAACAAACAGGGGGCACCCAATCTTTACCCCCTGTGCAGGTTAGCCATGAGTCTCTGGCTTAACAGCCACCTCCATGGGGCTACACCTAATTGCCTAATATTCACCAGGGATCAACAACACACTGGCAGACCACCTACTGGACCCCCACGAATGGCAGCTCCACAGAGAAACCTTTCTTCAAATCACCCAGGAGGGGGGGGGACCACAGAGGTGGACCTCTTTGCTTCGCACCTCAACCACCAGCTGCACAAATTTTGTACCAGGGAGTATCACCTCCTAGCATGGAAGGTGGATGCCTTGACCTTCCCCTGGAGCTCCCTCTATGTGTACACATACCCTCCTCTGCCCCTTATTCCCTAGGTTATGATCAAAATAAGAGTGGAAAGAGCAAAAGCCATCCTCATCGCTCCAGATTGGCCCAGACAGCATTGGTACCCCTTAGTGCGCAGTCTGACCTTACAGCCCCCGAAGTTGCTTCCCTAAGGTCAAACCTCTTGACCCGGGGGGGGGGGGAGTACTGCACCCAGACCTACAGACTCTCAAACTTTCACCATGGCTTCTACACTAAAGGCTAACAAGAAGTCACTGTTAAGCAAATGGGTCGTGGACATCATCACAGAGGCCAGAAGGCCCAGCACAAGAAAATCTTAGGCAGGAAAATGGAAGTGATTCTGCTCCTGGAAACAATCAAAAGGGGGAAGTACCTCCCAACCTTCCATCCCTTTCATCCTGGATTACTTAGCAGAGTTGCTCCATAGTGGTTTCTCCTTCTCCTCTATTAAAAATCAATGCCTCGGCCATCTCTACGCATTATGATTCAGACCCACCCCTCTTCTCTCATCCGTTGATTAAGCAATTTCTCAGAGGGGCTTCTAATATCAGGCCGCCTCCTCCACCCTGGGACCTGAATTGTGTGTTACCTCTTCAACAGAATTGAAGTACCTCTCCTGGAAGACTGCCTTCCTACTAGCTATTACCTCAGCCAGAAGGGTCTCAGAACTTCAAGCTCTCATGGCTGTCAAGCCCTTCATAATTTTCCATGCAGACAGAGTCTCCCTTAGGACTAATCCCTCCTTTATGCCCAAGGTGGTATCTGATGTGACCCTTAACCAGGCCATACACCTTCCCACCTTCTTCCCCAACCCTCAAAACAAGGGGGAGAGAATTCTACACTCACTAAACTTGCACAGACAACTCAGATGCTATCTGGACCGCTCAAAAAACTGACCAGCTTCTTGTAAACTTTGCCACAGGGGCAGAGGGGGAACCCATTTCCAAACGGAGTTCAAACTGTATCCATTTTTGCTACAGACTACATTGGAAACCCATCCCTAGGTTGATCCATACCCACTCCACTAAGGTAACCTCCACTTCCACTGTCTTCCTCAAAGGAGTACCTACCAGGGAAATCTTGGTCCATACCTCTGCAAAGCATTACCAGTTACCTCTCTTTTCCAAGTCATGGGCAGGGTTTGCCTCTGCAATTCTGCAGGGCCTCCTGACCAATAACTAGGACTCTACCTATCCTTCCACCCTTCACCTCAGTTTTGGGAATCCACCCACAAGTGAAGACTGCAACAGTGAGACACGAAGAACATAGTACAGTTGCGTAGACATACCATAAATGTAGATGTTCAAGTGTATTCACTGTTGCAGTCTTGGTTTCCCTCCTTCCATCCCCCATTTAACTTTTTCCCGTACGGGGGACACATGCTTCCCAAGGTGGCTCTTAGCCACCAGGACCACTTCTCTCTTTGCCCTTGTGCTTCTGACGGGTTAGGGCAAGAAAAACTGATGCAATGATGTCTGTTGCCTCGCCTTTTAGTACTGACGACCTGACGTCAGTCTACAGGTGACAGCAGCCGGCCCACAAAAACATTAACTCTGGTATTTGGGCTGGCCAAGGGCTACCACAGCAGGGATAACCCACAGGTGATGGCTGCAACAGTGAATACACTTGAACATCTACATTTATGGTAAGTGTACACAACTGTACTATTTGTAGTAAAGAAGTGTCTTGCCAGATAAGGAAGTCAGCAGGGTTCTGCTCTGTGGTTAAATGGATATTTATTCTTGGAAACCACTCAAGATTTGCATACAGTTACCTTCAGCTTTCTGAACTCTTCAGAGGGTTGATGCAGAAGTCATGCTTGATGTTCATCATATTGATCACTGCTGCAATAGCCTTAGCTCTGTGGGTTGTATCCTGCCAAAGATATTACAGCCAGACAGATTCCAAAGCTTCAGGTCACCTTCCACTTGCCCATACTGTCAGGAAGCTTGAGCTGAGCTAACTAGAAGACAAGTTCAGTCACAAAGTCCTCCAGAGCTTTACTGCCACTGAAGAGTATGCTCATCCGAGACTTTTGAAGATTGATGGTCAGCTTGCTCTTTCCTTTGCTTGAACTTTTAATTGTGCTTCTGGTACCTCGACAAACAGCAATATTAATGGTATATTTGTTCCATAGGAAGGTTTTCATGTGGGGTGAATTATATTGTAGGGTGTGGTTGTACTCCTGTGAGGTGGTATGTTGGAGAGACAAAAGCGTATGGTAAAAGTTAGAATTCTTGAACATCTGGGACATATTAGAAACAGGAATTTGGATAGGCCACTAGTTGAACACTTTATTAATGCACATGGGGTTTTGCTGTTAGTTTCTTCTTTAGTGTGTTGGCTACACCTTTTCTTGCTAGGGTGGGGATTTTTTTAGCTAGTTTGTTAAAAATGGAAAGCAGGTTCATTCTAAATTATAACACTTTAAAACCTAAAGGTATGAATCTAGATGTGAATTTAAATGTATAAGTTATAATTTTTATATATGATGTTTTGTAACTTATTGTATAAGGAAAAATATTTTACCCCTTTTTAGGGGTATGTTTGTTTAAGCAGGTTCTTGTAGTAGATTTTTGAGTGTTGAGATGATTGTTTAACTGGAGCAGTTTGACATAAAATGGGAAATACTGGTGGCTTATGTTATTCCTTGAAGGCTGTTTGCCGAGGTACCAGAAGCACCATTAAAAGTTGGAGTTTGTTTCCAGTGACTGCCTCCTGGGTGTATTTTTTGTATACTTTGTGTTGCTATGTGTTTGGATTGGTTCTACATCATGTCTTTGGAGGGTGCATCTGCTGTTCCTGGTATTTTCAGGGTGGATACTAATATGGAGCCTGCTGGTAACAAGGTCGTTTTCCAGGACTGGTTGCAGGAAAGGAAAGACAAACTGGCAGGTATGGATCCCTGGACTGGTTTAAGTCTAGGGGAACTTCACAGTCGTTTTGAGCAGTTAGAAAAATGTATGATGAAGGAACTGACTTTATTCTATGATATTATGTTGTTGGACAAGTATCTGGAATTGAATATTGCCCCTAGGGGTCTCCGTGTAGATAAACTACCTGCCTACGACGTTACTGATGATGAAGCTGATTTACTGGAGGAGTGGAAGAAAGTTTGTACTCACT
Organism: Protopterus annectens; assembly: GCF_019279795.1. NCBI lineage: Eukaryota > Metazoa > Chordata > Ceratodontiformes > Protopteridae > Protopterus > Protopterus annectens. The sequence goes on from NC_056733.1 coordinate 1,602,639,156, forward strand.
GTACTCTTAGTTGGCTGAAAATTTTGGTCAAAAGAGACCAGAGACAGTATGAGAAGGTTCGTAGCAACATTGAGGAGTTACAGGAGGCGTTGGCCAAGGAAACCGCTGAACAGCCCTTCATTGAGTGTATGAAGGGCATTAAAGTCCGTTTGGTTAAGGTTGAGAAAGAGGTGGTGGATCGGAAGAAAAAGAAACTCAACCGTGATATAACAGACTTTGATAAAGATCAAATATTCCTATGGCAACAAAAACCAGGAAGAAGAGGGTGGGCTATCACCAGAGTCGCTGGGGATAGGTCGTTCACATGTCACTTGCCCTCTTCAGTCTCATCTGGATGTGAAATGCAGGCTGGGAAGAAGAATGTTTCGTTTGAGGACATTAGGCAACTAAATGAAATGGGACAACCACTGCAGAAGGATTTTCAGTCCAAGGAGAGAGGCCAGAGTCGGAAAAATTTGGGGGGCAGGAGGAAGTAGTGAAAAAGAAGTTTTTTGGCGATTTAGTGAAGAAGCTACTGTGGGCATATCTTGGGTGGCAGTACTTTGATAAACTGTGACTGATGTTCATTTTTGTAATAGAAATTAAGAAAATAGGGTATGTATGCCTGGTCAGCTGCATGTTTTTTTTTTCAATAATTTTTATTTTTGTTTTACATTTGCAAAAACCATAACCATTCCATATTTACAAAATGACCATATTTGCATGTTATACATTGTGGATAAAGTAGAAACATGTATGTCATACAACATACCTAATTACAATATATACAAAGATGCTTTCCCAATTAATGTCATTAGTCTAAAAACAGCACATACAAAAATGATGCTTCATCCATAGTTAAACTGTGTACTCGTGGGAATACTTCCAGTTCATAAGATATGGTGTACCTGGTGCTTTATGCTAATAAGATGTTATAGGACTGTTCCCAGATTGCTCGGGCTTTCATATTTTTGTTTCTTTTGTCCAATATTATTTTATGTGCTAGTAGATGTTTAATAGCAGATTTCTTGAATTCCTCCCAAGAGATACTTACAGGATCTAACCATTTGCGAGCTATATATAGCTTCATTAATAAGAACATCGTTATAAGTAGGTTAGCTTGTTTTCCTGAGATGTTGGCCGGGAGGATGTGTAAGAGAGTAAATTCCCATGTTGATGCTTGATACCCCATTTTTTGCAGTTGAAACTTAAGGGAATTCCAAAGCTTGAAAATGCATTTACAACTGCAGAATATATGTATTAGGTCTGCAGTCTGGTCTTTACAGTGTGGACAGTATGGGGACTTAGTTGCATTGAATTTGTGAAGAATTGCTGGGGTGAAATAAGCATTATTATTAATCATGAGTTGCGTGTAAGAGAGTTTTTTTAAGTGGAATAGTTTTCAATGTTAAGTTGATTCTGGTCAGCTACATATTATAAACTTGTCAAATGCCACCATTACTAAAGACCTTGAAAATTTGCTGCTTAAAAGGAAGCAAATTTGTTCATAATTGTTTTCCATCTTTGGCAGATATTATTTTAGACATTAAAAAGTTTTGTAGAAAATTGTATTTACGAGTATATTTTGAAGGAAAACACGGACTTGTTGAAACTGATAGTGTTGAAATGTTTGATACTGAAGATTCATTGCTTGACATGTCTATGCATGAAAATGAATTGGTAGATATTTTTTTCTGAAAATGAAGGTGAAGGGGAGAAGTAGGTTATTTTACTGGTTATGAGAAATTAATTGTGCCTTATTTTTCCTATTCTAGTACTTTCATTCCCCCTACATGTTGTAACATTGTTCAAAGTTTTGAAAGGGTGTTATGTAAAAAAGTGGTACTCGAATACCATACGTTTGTTGGATCTAGAAAAGTGTACAACTTATCTAGGGGTGAATGGGCCACACTGAAGTTATGTAGAAGTTCAGAATGTGATGTTAAATTTTGTCAGGGTGACAAGGGGGGGTAACTGGGTATTGTTTTCCAAGGAGAAGTATGATGAAATGGTGTTTGATTTGTTAGCTGGTCCAGAATATGAAAAATTGGCAAACAGCCCCAGGAAACATTACAATAATCAGTTAAGAGAAATTTTGGATAAAGGGGAAAGACTTGTTTTTTTCACAGAGAGGGATGTAAGTAAGTTGTATGTTAAACATCCAAAAGGCCCTATTTTTATGCCATCCCTAAAGTGCACAAGAATCTAAATGACCCCCCCCTGGTAGACCAGTTGTGGCAGATGTGATGTAATTCATGCAAAATATGGATTTTCATTTAAAGAACTTTCTATCTAAAATTCCTTCCCATATTAAGTGTACTGCTGATATTTGTCAAGAAGTGAAGAAAATTCAGTGGTGTAAAGATTTTTTTACTGGGCTACAGTAGATATTAAAGCTGTATACACTGATATTAAAAGAAGATGGGGAACAGAAGTAGCTCTTTGGATGTTAGAGGAGGGACCATGTACAACCTTTCTGGTGGAAGTATTGGAATTTTGTTTAACACATAATTATTTTTGGATTGGGGGTGATTATTTTTTGCAAAAAGAAGGCACAGTGATGGGGGCTTCTTTTGCCTCCAGCTATGCTATTGTGTTTATGGCCTTTTTTGAGAATAGATTTATTTATTCTGCAGAATTCTTTGCAAACATTGTTATTTTGTTTAAGCGTTACAGTGATTTAATTTTTATATGTAGGGGGAATTTGGATGAGTTTTCTGTATTTATTGAGCAGTTAAACCAGAATGAACTAGAGTTGCAGTTTACTTTTACTGTAGATAGAATGAATATACAATTTCTGGATGAGAATTGTTATGATAAGGAAGATTTGAAAGTAGAACATAAACCCCATGTGAAGCCTACTGCAGTTAATATTTTTTTTTACAGGCCAGTAGCATGCACCCATCACATCTTATGGAAGCATTGCCTATGGGTGAATTTAAAAGGTTTTATTCGAATACTTCTGATAAGAATTTGGAAGAAGAAAAGTTCATGAAGGTAGAATGGAAATTGTTGCAAAGGAGTTATTCTAATGTTTGAAAAAAGCTAAGGATAGTGTGTTAAAGTGGGGGCAGCAGCAGTGGTAGGAGACATAATAGTTATGATGGTTTTAAAAGGCATCATTCAGATCAGGAAACTGATGGGTAGGACAAAGTATTGTTTTTTGTTAAAAGATTTTCCCCATTTTCAGATATTTTGATGAGGTCAGTGAAAGATTTGTGGCCAGTGGTATGTGAAGATGAGCAACTAAAGCATTTGTTCCCTTCACATGTTGCATTTTCTTATCAGAGGTATTTAAATTTAAGGGAGTTTTTAGGTTTCAAATAGGTTTCTTTCCAGGGGGCTAATATGGGTTCCTTCTCTTGCGGAAGATGTAAAGTATGTTCTAGGATAAAGAACATTTAAGGTAGAAAAATTAATGGTAAATTATTTTGTTCCATGGGTAGGGTTTCATGTGATGTTCTTCGTGTTTCACTGCTGCAGTCATTACATTAGGGTAATCTGCTGGCAGGTTGCAGTCAGTCAGCCTGATTAACAAAGTCTTGGGTCATGTGTCGGTTGCTGTCCCTTCTTCCATGACGTCAGGTCGTTGGGGGTATAAAACATGCAGCCCACGCCATTACATCAGTCTTTCTTGCCGCGCGGTGCCTGAAGCAGAAACAGTTCACAAGTGCCGATCGGCTGACTCCTGAAATTTTTATATTCGAGTTTCAGAGCCGAAGTCTTCAACTAAAAGCTAAGTACCCCATTGGGAAAACTTTTTCTTGCTGCTTACCGATGTCAGTAAAAGTTAATAATTGCATTACTTGTGGGAAGCAAATACCTCATAAGGATTTTCATTTGTACTGTATTCCTTGCCTAGGCCCTGACCACAACGTGCCTTGCTGTTGGTTTTTTGCTAAATTTAATCAACGCACGATTAAACGTCAGTATATATTTGCTTCAAAATATTTTGGTTCAAGATTTAATTACCCTGAAATGTTGTCGGTTTGCAATCCGACTACCAGAGTACATAAAAAACGCAAAGAAAAAGACAGACCGTCGAGGTCCAAAAACCGACGATGAAGCTTCTCCTAAGCCAGTCGCTGGTTGCCGGTACTCAGTGAGGCACTTTCGCAGCCCCTGATACCTGCTACTTTTGAGTTGCAGGCCTCTGCCGAGACCCATTCGGAGTCCGGTATGCCGTGAGATTCTCAAAATATTGAACCTGCGGATGTCTCTCCCTTGGATGTGTCCAGAGCCGCTGAGCAGGCACCGGCTTCTGAGGGTGTTTTCAGGCCTCAACAGTTTTATATTACACCGACGCCAGCAACAAAAACAAGGTAAAAAACAACTTCTGTGTCTAAAAAACTGAAGCATGAGCCACGTGCTCAGGCCCCTATGCCTAAAAAACAGATAATCAAAATGGCTGAGGATTTAATTACCTTGATCAGGGGTACCTAACCCCCCCCCCCCTGCTAAGAGGCCTAAGCAAGGCACTGATTATGCATGTTCAGATCAGGTTTCTATTTCTTCTGATTCCTCTTCTGATCAGGAATTTTCTATTCCACCCTATGAGGATTCTGATGCAGAGGAATCCATCCCATCTGCATCTCCTCCTGAGGATTACTTTTTTGGAGAGACTTTGCATACTTTAAGGAATCATTTTCACTGGGATAGTCAGGACTTCTCTGAATCAAAAAAGAGGCTTAGGGATTTCCTTCTTCTTCCTCAGCATAGGCCTTTGGCAATACCTCCTGTATTAGACATTGTGGATGACGTGTTCTCGGAATCGAGCATGGCTCCTGATTTCCTGCCTCCGGCTCCTAGTAAGCCAGACAGATATTACAGGGTTCCTGACTCCCACAAATTTCTTTTCAAAAATCCTGCTGCTGATCCTGAAACTATTTCTCAGGGTTCCAAGGGTGTAAAGGCCTCTACAGCCAAAAATCCTACCCCCTTCTGATAGAGATTCCAGGGCGCTGGATAGATGGGGTAAGAAGGTTTATATGTCTGCAACCTTGGCAATCAGGGCTTTAAACTGCCAGTTTCATATGCGTAAATATCAACAGCATGTTATGGGCTTACTGAAATAGGAAATGTTGATTTCTGATTGTGTGGAAAATAGAGTTACAGGAATTACTGCATTCAGCAGAACAGGTTGGAAAGCATACTTTGCAATGTGGTTTTGATTCTTTGGAGGCCTCTTGTAGGATCTGTGATTAGAAGGCATGCTAGGCTCAAGGAGCAAAATCTGCCTGATCATGTTAAAGCTAAATTGTTGAATGCCCCTTTGCACCATGATATTCTGTTTGGTAATAAGGCAGAAGAGGTTTTAAAGAAAATGGAAGACAAAGCTAAATCTGTGCAAACAGTAAAAGATTTCTTGCAAGTGCAGCCACCCAGGTTCAGTAGGCACTAGCCTACTAAAAATTGGTCCTTTCCTGTGTCCAGCAGAGACACACAGGGCAAAGCCAGGTGCTCAAAAGGCTCCAGATACCAATCACAGGGTTCTTACAGGTCAAAGCAATGGGGGGTGCCTCCACCTCCAAATCTGGAGGAAACAAAGCACAACCCTACAGTAAGCAAATGACTTTCCTCTACCATCAACAAGCACATACCTTTTGGCAGCCCCCTTGGGGGGGGTCGGGACTAGCACTTCATGCTCAAAATTGGCAGTTAATTACCCAGGATAAGTGGGTATTAAACATAGCATCCTAGGAGTACAGATTTCATTTCCATACTTTGCTAATTCCAAACAGATGGCAGGATCTGCCACAAAACCAGTGGACACAGGCCCAGAAGCAAGTAATGTCCCTCATGGATATGAGGGCTATTCAACCGGTACCAGAAAAGAAAAAAGGACAAGGATTTTACTCCAGACTTTTCCTGGTACCCAGAAAAGACAATTCATGGCATCCAATACTGGACTTATCGATTTTGAACACATTTCTGGACATTCCAAAATTCAAAATGCTGACTTTACAACAACTACTGCCTATGCTAGGCAGGAATGCTTGGTTAGTAACTCTAGATTTAAAAGAGGCATACCTGCATGTCACAATAAGGAAATCATGCAGAAGATACCTCCGCTTCAAAGCAGGTTTTATGCATTACCAATTCTCTGCACTGCCCTTTGGCTTATCTACTGCGCCCAGGGTCTTTACAAAGTGCCTGGCATCAGTAATTGCATTCTGCAGACAAAGAAGCATTCAAAGTTATCCTTATCTGGATGACTGTCTCATTCAAGCAGAGGACAAGAACACTCTTCTTCACCATCTGGCATTTGTAAAAAGGCTTCTAATATGCTTAGGGTACACCATAAACGAAAATAAATCACAACTGGTACCCTCTCAAATAATTACATTCCTGAGTGCAAGCTTGAATACAACTGCCCAGATGGCTTACCTCACGTCAGACAAACAAAGGCAACTGATAACATAGTTCAAACAAATGGCAACAAAAACCCAGTTATTTGCAAGACAAATTCTGTAGGCTTTGGGGTTCATGGCATCCTGTATTCTCCTAATTCCATATGCGCGACTGCATATGAGGAAACTTCAATGGTACCTAAAAAGTTTATGGAGTCAACATTGTCAGAGTCTGGAAACAATGATTCCTTTCATTCCCTACCTACAACAGGAGTTTCTTTGGTGGGCAGAGACATGTCACCAAAACAAGGAACCGTCATTCACTCTACCCCCTGCCACCCAAACCCTAACTACAGACGCATCAGACTGTGCTTGGGGGGCCCACCTAGCAGGGAGATGCATTCAAGGCAAATGGAGCCCAAACCAAATGCATCTGCATATCAATCAGAAAGAGATGCTAGCTGTTCAGAATGCTTTGACAGCCTTCAAGGATTTACTTCATCCAGGACAACTGCTGATAAAGACTGACAACACCACAGTTATGTGGTACATAAACAAGCGGGGGGGGGGGGCACACATTCCTACCCCCTTTGCAGACTAGCCATGGCCTTGTGGAACACAGCCTTGACTTACCAAATACATCTTCAAGCTCAATTCCTGCCAGGAAAGCAAAATACTCTGGCAGATGACCTAAGCAGAAATGTTATGTACCCGCATGAATGGAGACTGGATCCACAAATCTTCAGCATGTTAACACAGAAATGGGGGCGCCCAGAGTTATTTGCCTCTCCCCAAAACTATCAGTTGGACAAATTCTGCACAAGAACACATCACAAAAAAGCATGGAAAGTGGATGCCCTATCCTTCAGCTGGAAAAACCTATCAGTCTATGCCTTTCCCCCTCTGCCTCTCCTCCCCAACGTCTTACTAAAAGTCAGACAGGAGAAACCAAAAGTGATCCTAATTGCTCCAGACTGGCCTCGCCAGCACTGGTACCCACTTCTAAGGATTATGTCTCACCTTCCTCCATGGTACCTGCCTCAAATACCTCATCTACTGTCTCAGCAGAACTATCAAATTCTGCACACTCAGCTCCAAACTCTGAATCTTGCAGCATGGCTAATCAACTAATTATTCAAACAACACCTCTCAGTAAATCTGTGATGGATGTTATTTTGGAAGCAAGAAGGCCTAGCACCAGAAAATCTTATGCTGATAAATGGAAGAGATTCTGTGCTTGGAACCAAGCACAAGGAATAGATGCAGCAAAGCCCAGATGCTTGACAAGGGCCTATCTTTTTCTTCAATAAAAATCCATGCCTCTGCCATCTCGGCTCATTATGACACAGAGCCTCCCCTCTTTTCTAATTCCCTGTGCTTAAACAGTATCTTAGAGGGGCCAAAAAATTAAGGCCTCCCAGAAGATCATCAACTCCTGCATGTGACCTCAATTTCATGCTGGAAAAACTCACCCTGCCTCCTTTTGAACCAGCAGCTACTGCGGATATAAAATTTCTGTCTTGGAAAACAGCTTTTCTCTTGGCAGTCACTTCAGCAAGAAGGGTTTCAGAACTACAGGCTCTCATTTCAGTGGTGCCTTTTATTATATTTTGCCTGGACAGGGTGTCCCTCAGGACCAATCTTTCTTTTATGCTTAAGGTGGTATCCAGTGTGGCTCTTAACCAGACCATTCATCTGCCAGCATTTTGCCCAAATCCGCAGAACAAGGGGGAGCGGATTTTGCACTCACTAGATGTACACACACAACTAAGATTCTACTTAAACAGGACCAAATCTCTAAGAAAATCTGAGCAACTACTGGTAGCATTTGCTGCTGGGTCAGAGGGGAAGGCTATATCAAAGCAGACTATTTCTAAGTGGATAAGCCACTGCATTAGTTTCTGCTATTTGCACCATGGTAAACCTGTCCCCAAGGGGATCAGATCGCATTCCACCAGGGCTGCCTCTACTTCAGCAGTTTTTCTCAGAGGGGTTCCAACCAAAGACATTCTAGAAGCTGCTACTTGGAGCTCTGTTCATACCTTCACAAAGCATTATCATTTACCTCTCTTTTCCAAATCCAGGGCAGGCTTTGCCACTGCAGTCCTGCAGGGCCTTATAGCCGCTCCGAATGCTGTTTAGTTCCATCCTTCCATCCATAGCTTTGGGATTATACCCAAGTGTAATGACTGCAACAGTGAAACACGAAGAACATAGTACAGTTGTGTACACTTACCATAAATGTAGATGTTCGAGTGTATTCACTGTTGCAGTCCGGGTTACCCACCCGCCATTCCTCTTTCTATACCTTTTCTTTCCTTCACTATACTCAAAGGCCTTTGTGGTGTATTTGCTTTTAGTTAAAGGTAAAGTTTATGTTTCTAAAAGTACATCTATATATTTACTGTGTATTTATATATATATATATATATATATATATATATATATATATATATATATATATATTTTGCTCCCCATTTGGGGGGGGCACCTGACATCTGGGGCAAGAAAAACTAAATAAAATGGCGTCGGCTGCATGTTTTATACCCCTGACGACCTGACATCATGGAAGAGGAGCCAGCAACCGACGCAGGACCCAAGACTTTGTTATTCAGGCCAACTGAGGACAACCTGCCAGCAGATTACCCAAATGTAATGACTGCAACAGTGAATACACCCGAACATCTACATTTATGGTAAGTGTACACAACTGTACTTTACCCACCTTCCAGCCCCCTGTTTTTCTCTTGCTATACCTCTCCTTTCTTTTACTATGCTTAAAAGCCTTTTTGGTGTATTTGCTTTTGTTTGGAGGTATATTTTTTGTGTTTTAAATTACATACATATACATATATATATTTTGCTCCCCATTTGGGGGGCACCTGACATTTGGGGCAAGAAAAACTGATGCAATGGCATCGGCTGCATGTTTTATACACCTGACGACCTGGACATCATGGAAGAAGGGACAGCTACCAAAGCAGGACCCAAGACTTTATTAATCAGGCCGACTGAGGGCAACCTGCCAGCAGATTACCCTAATGTAATGACTGCAACAGAGAATACACTCTAACATCTACATTTATGGTAAGTGTACACAACTGTACTTTTCTTGTGGGGTGGTTTATATTGTAGGGTGTGGGTGTGGACAGACAAAACGTATGGTAAAATAATTCTTGAACATCTGGGACATATTAGAAATAGGAATTTGGATAGCCCAGCACCTGAACACTTTATTTAATGCACATGGAGGTTCTGATGTTAATTTCTTCTTTAGTGTGTTGGCTACACCTTTTCTTGTAGGGGTGGGAATTTTTTAGTTAAAAATGGAAAGCAGGTTCATTCTAAATTATAATACTTTAAAAACCTAAAGGTATGAATCTAGATGTGAATGTAAATGTATAAGTTATAATGATGCTTTGTAACTTATTGTATAAGGAAAAAATATTTTACCCCTTTTTAAGGGTATGTTTGTTTAAGCAGGTTCTTGTAGTAGATTATTGGGTATGAGATGATTGTTTAATTGGAGCAGTTTGACATAAAATGTGAATGGCTAGTGGCTTATGTTACTCCCTTGAAGGCTGTTTGCCGAGGTACCAGAAGCACCATTAAAAGTTGGAGTTTATTTCCAGTGACTGCCTTCTGAGTGTATTTTTGGATATTTCGTGTTGCTGTATGCTTGAATCTTTCCTTTGCTTGGCAGATAAGTTCCCTTTGGGGAGTAAAACCTTCCATTTTCTTCAGCTTGTTGAAGTTTTATTACTATCCTCTTTAGGAAAGTTATTTTAAAGCTAGGAGTGGTTTTAATGGACTGTCTTGAGATAACTTTTAAACATAGCATTCATTTTGTTCTGTCATTTTAAAAGTTGTGTAAAGTAACTGAAAGCTTTTTTCCTCTGAAGAAATTGCATTCTTTTTTTTTTTTTGTGAGGCTGGCATAGTGTTTTCATGTGCTTTTTACTGTGTTTTTTCAGTCAAAAAATTTACTTTTGTGGTCAGGTAGTGTGTAACTGCAATTGTTGCTTGTCTTCCCTGGGAAAGAAACACCATTTTTGGCTTGACCATGGAACAGACTACCAGTCCAACAATCGTCCCTTCTTCCAGCCACAAAAAGAAAAAGTTAAGCAAACAGCCTTTGCCACCACAGCAGGTTAACAGTTTGCCTCAGCCGCAGGTGGGTGGTTCTGCTGTGGTCATTTGTTCTGCCTCAGACCACTCATATTTTACCCTGGATTCTTCTGGTGTAGCACCTACAGCCAGTATGGACCAGGGGTTAACCACATCCTCTGTGGCTGTTTGAATCCCCTCACTAGGTAAGGGAGAGACACTCTTGTCGGTCCTGAGAGAGGAACAGGGAAGGTTTCCCCTGTTGTGACAGAATGCTGTGCCCATTCCTGGGAAAGCAGCTGCTGCCATTAGTAACACTGTTAGTCCCATTTTCCTGTCAAAAAGTAACCGAAAACCAAGCATGTGTCTACTCCCCCACAAATTTCTTTGGATAGAAGTAGTTAAGTGTGTCTGGCTCAAGGTTTAAGTCAGGCTGTTGATCGTTCTTGTAAATTAGTTTCTGACAAAAGAAAGAGGGATTCCTCTTTTGGAGAAATTCAAGATTCTGAATCTGAACAGGAAGATGCAGGAATGGATACAGGGCTTTTCCACAGATTTCTTTTTCAGACTCTGAGGAGAGCTTAGTTTCTGATTCTCCTTGTGAGGAGTTTCTCTTTGAGACAGTTGCTGGAATGTGCCAGTGTTTTCAGTGAGAGAACACTGAGGATTCTGTCTGCATTAGAGGATGTGTGTGTTACTGCCATCAGTTTTCCTGATCGTCAGCCAGTTGCCCCTAAAAAGGCAGATAAGATGTCTAAAATTTCTCAGTGTTTTAAATTTTTATACTGTGATCCCAAACTTGAACCAGCAGCTTATGAGTCCTCTGCTGCTAAGCACTTAGTTAATTCCAATCCTTTCTTATAAGGATGGGAAAATTATTGATAGGTATGGGGGAAAAGTATATACTTCTGCAACTTTGATTTTCAGAATTTTCAATTTTCAGGCTGTTAGTGTGTTCTCACAAGTTGTGAAAGTATGAGGAATGTTTTATCTGTCGTTTCTTCTTGTAAGGAAAAAAAATCTGCTTTAAATAACTTAGTTTCTTCTATTGCACAGGCCATTACTTATTGTTTACTGTATATTTATGACTGTCTTGATAGTGCCAATGTACGTAGTCCTGAAGAAGTGTTTTGAGGAAGTTTGCATGGCTCTATTTTCAGAACCTCCCAGATGATGGTAAAAATGAGATTTTAAATTCTTCTTGGACAGAGATTTAGTGTTTGCTCCCTCTGCTGCAGAGGTGATCAAAATGTGTGATGAAAGGGGCTAGCTGATCCAGGGGATGTCTAAGGTTTTTTCATCCCTCCTCTTCCAAATTGTCCAAGGGATTTTCTGTCTTCTCATACAGTTTTGGCAAAAAAAAAAAAAACAGAATAAACAGTCTCAACAAAATTCAGGTAAATGGACATTTAAAAGAAATGTCAAGAGGGTTCCCAAAACAAGTTGGGAACCTCTGAAAACCAAGGACAGTCCAACAAGTCTGAATGACTGTTTGAGACCTTGTGACCCCCTACCACATTGGCCCGTTTTTCTTCCAGAAAGTGTGACTCTCCATTTTTCTCTTTGGCATTAGATTGCTTCAGACCAGTGGGTTCTGAAAGTCATTCACCAAGTTTGCAGATGGCACTGGGAGGAAATTTCTCCTTTCCAGGGGTCATTCCTCACCCCTGTTGTTCAACACGTGCTGTCCCAATGGATGATATGGACCATTTCCTCCTTTCCAAATATAGAAGGGGTTTAATTCAGGGATGTTCATAGTGCCAAAGAAGGAACATGCTTGTAGGCCAGTTCTGGATCTTTCTTTCCTAAACTTGTTTGTAATAGTGCCCACATTCAAAATTATGTGACTTCACAAACTGTTCTTCCTCTTTCAAGTTTCCTAGTAACATTAGACTTAAAATATGCTTACAATCACATGCCTGTTCATCCATACTTCAGACGTTTCTTAAGGTTTTGTGTATCTGGATCCCATTATCAGTTCTCTGCCTTGCACTTTGGATTGTCTACTGCACCAAGAGTGTTCATAAAATGTCTAGCAAAATTTATTGCTCATTGCAGGCTACAGGGTATCCACATTTTCCATGTTTAGACAACTTGCTTATCTTTGCAGAGTTTTTTTTCAGAGTGACAGAAATCTCTCTCTTGGGTAAGAGATCTCTTACACAAACTGGGATTCCAAGAGAACATTCAAAAGTCTTTTGTGACTTTTTCACACAAGATTGTGTTCATGGAATGTCAACTAGACACCTCAGTTCAAAGATCTTTTCTACCACACAAAAAATAGATCTTTATTTAGATCTATTTCTAAGGTTTTCCACCCTGACTTCGGTCACTGCAAGAGAATACCTCAGGATTTTGGGTCTCATGACATCTATGTTTCTCATGATGCCACTGGCAAGATTCCACATGAGAAGTATACAGTGGTGTCTGAAATCTCTTTGGTCCCAGCATCTACTTATTTTTTTCAAATCCCAGTGCTGGGGGTTGTTAGAAGAGAAGTCTTTTGGTGGAGACAACAGATATCCTTATGTCCTGGTCTCCACTTCTCCCTTCCTGCTCCAAAGCAGTCAAGTACCACAGATGCATTAAATTTTGCTTGGGGAGCAGTTTCAGGAGGGATCAAAGTGCAGGAGGTGTGGGACACCAAGGACAAATGCGGACACATAAATATCAAGGAGATGCTTGCCCTGATCAAGATTGTCAACTCTGAACTGTCGTTGGTCCCCGGGACCTCTTCAAGTACTTAGGCAATTCCACAGTCATGTGGTGCATCACCAAGCAAAGGGGAGCCATGTCGTACCCCCTTGCAGACTAGCCCTTTTAGCTTGGGATATAGTTTCACAGCAAAGTCTCACTCTACAGGCAACCTGCAATTCTGTCAGAGCAAAATTGTGTGGCAGACAAGTTGAGCAGGACCAGAGCAGAGCCTCATGAATGTAAATGAGATCAGGAGGTCTTCCAAGATTTGATCCATCTGTGGGGAATTCCTCTAGGAGACTGCTTTGCCTCATGTATGAACAATTATCTGGCCAGATTCCATTCCAGGGCTTCATGTAAGAAGGCGTGGAAGATGGATAGCTTTTCTTTTCCTTGGACAGGAGTGTTCTTGAATGCTTTTCTGCTCTTTCCACCAGTACTTCTGAATTTCAGAAGGAATCCTCCAGGATCATTGTGTTGACTCCCTTCTTGCCCAGGTAACCATGGTTCCTTCTTGTTTTGGAAATGGCAAGTGGCATTTTTCACAAGTATCCTCACAGATGGGATCTGCTCACACAAGAACAGGGATGTTTGATGCACCTCAACATCAGTCATCTTCAGTTAACTGCCTGGAAGATAAGATCTTAATTCCTTTAAGGCACCTGTTTACTGAGGACTTGCAGCAGGAACTAATTAATGGAGACAAGAAAGCCTGCAACTAGAAAATCATGTTAGCAAATGAAAAAGGTTTTCTAGTTGGTTCATAGGTTCATAGATTAGTACTAGGCTAATTGTCCTTGTGGGCCATTTTAAGCGTAGCCAATTATCCCTTGTGAGACTCTAACCCTGCACCTTGTGTTTGTAAGGCAAACACCTTAACCATTAGGCCACCCACCCTCCCTGGTGCCAACAACCTAACCTGCACCCATTGAGGGGTAGTTGTCCTCTGGTTTTACAATGTTTGTGGGCATTACTGTCCTGTAGCCTTTCTTATTCCTGTATCAGTGTTCATTTATCTGCCATTTTAGCTTGTCTGCCCATGGATCCTCCTCTTTCAATGCAGTCTTCTGTCAAAATCCTCTTGAAAAGGGTTTTTGCATAAGATGCCTCCAAGAAAACCACTATCCCCTTGTTGAGATTGTAATTTTGTATTAGAGAAGCAAACGCTTTCTCCATTTGAGCCATCTTATCTGGCTAACTTGAGGTTCATAACATGAAAAACAGATGTCCTTCGTGGTTCACTGTTGCAGTCATCACATTTAGGTTATCCCTGTCAGGGTAGCCCTCAGCCAGCAAGGATAACAGAGACTTAGTATTTCTGCATCGGTTGCTGTCGCTTAAGGACTGACGTCAGGTTGTCGGTAGTATAAAGTAAGGCAGTCGATGTCATTACATCAGTCTTTTTTGCTGTGGAGCCCAAAGCAGAAGCAGTTTGCATAAGTGCCGGTCGGCCACTACCTGAGTTTTTGTTTCCGAATTGAAGTTGAAGCTTCTAAAGCCAAGTACCCTGTTGGGGATCCTTTTTTCTTGCACTAACCGATGTCAGAAAAAGTTAATTGTCTCGCCTGTGGAAAGCAAATACCACACCGATACTTCCACTTGTCTAGGCCCAGACCACGACGTCCCCTGTTGTCGCTTCTGTGCTTTGTTCAATGCCAGAACTATCCATCGTCGGGCCCTTATTGTAGCCAGATATTTTCGTTTACAGTCCTTGAATTCCGATATGGCTTCGGTAATCCATCCGACAACAGATCTTCCGAAAAAACGTAAAGATAAAGACAGAGACCCCACACTCGTCCAAGCCTACTGACAGTGCTTCCGTTAAGGTAGTCGTCAGTCCTCTGGTACTCAGTGAGGTGCTTTCGCAGCCCCTGATGCCCGCTTCAGGTGATTCACAGGCCGCTACTGAGACCCTTTTGGAGTACAGTTTGCCGCAAAATTTTTCTTTGTCTAAGCATCCTGCGGTTGTCTCTACCTTGGATGGGTCCGGACCGCTGAGCAGGCACCAGCTTCCGAGGAAGTCCTTCACACCTCCGAATCTCAACACAAACCAACACCTTTTTTCACGTCTAACGTTCTTTCGAAAACAACTGAGTTCCTTAGGCTCAGGGTTCGAACCACACCCAAGAAAATGGCTGTCCACTCTCAGGCGCCTGCTACCTTGCCTCAGTCTCAAATGCTTAAAATGGCGGAAGATCTTGTCATGCTGATCAGGGGAAGCCAAGCTACCCCCTCTACAAGGAAAAGAGATCTGTCGCCAGTAGTTATGTCTGAACAAGAGTCAGATGAATCTGATGCATCTGACTCTGAAGACATGCAACCCCTCTCCACTTATGAGGATTCTGATGCAGAGAAATCCATTCCTTCAGCCTCTCCCCTAGAGGATTTTTTCCTTTGGGGAAGCCCTGCATACTTTAAGGGAGCATTTCCAGTGGGAGAGTCAGGACTACCCTCAGTCTAAAAGAGACTCAGAGAATTCCTAGAACTTCCACAATGCAGACCCTTGGCCATCTCCCCAGTCCTGGATGTGGTGGATGATTTTTCCTTGAATCCAGCGTGACTCCTGATGCCCTACCTCCTGCTCCCAGAAAACCAGATGGGTACTACAAAGTCCCTGACTCATACAAATATCTTTTTAAAAATCCAACAGCTGACCCTGAGGTAATTTATCAAGGGCCAAAAGGGATTAAATCAACCTCTGCTAAGAATCCCACCCCCTCAGATAGTGATTCCTGAGCAATGGACAGATGCATACCTCATCTACTCTTGCTATCAGGGCACTAAATTGTCAGTTCCACATGCTTAAATATCAGCAACATACCTTGGAACTCCTTAAACAAAAAATGTCTTCATTCCCTGCTTGGGCAGAATCTAAAGATTTACAAGACTTAATGCATTCTGCAAGTCAAGTAACTAAGCGCACTTTGCACTGTGGTTTTGACACCCTAGAAGCTTCTTGCAGGGCAGCAGTCACTGGATCTGTCATTAGAAGATGTGCATAACTTAAGGAACAACCCCTGCCAGACCATGTCAAATCTAAATTGTTGGATGCCCCCTTGCACAAAAGATAACATATTTGGCACTAAGGAAGAAGAGGTCTTAAAAAAGATGGAAGAAAAAGCAAAATCTATGCAAACAGTTAAAGATTTCTTAAAGGTCCAGCCCCCCAGGTTCAGCAGGCATTGTCCCTCCAAGCATTGGGACTTTCCTGCTCCGAGTAAACAGGCCCAGCCTAGGCCCTGTGGAAACAGACCCCCCCCCAAGAGAGCAGCCTCAGGGAATGCAGAGATCTAAGCAGTAGACTACCTCCACTTCAAAATCAGGGAGTTCTAAGCCACCCCCTTATGGTAAGAACTCACAGTGACTCAACTCCTCCCGACCTCCCCTCTGCCCACCTTCACTTACCCCTAGGAGGAAAACTCTCCTTTCACTCAAGCACCTGGGCCACCATTACTAAGGACCAATGGGTTCTGAACATTGTGTCCCAGGGATACAAATTCTCCTTCCACACCCTTCCAACCCCAAAAGGGTTCCCAGATCTATCACCAAATCAGTGGGCAGAGGCTCAAAAGCAAATCCATTCCCTGCTCTCTTTGAGAGCAGTAGAGCACGTTCCTGCAGAACAGATAGACCAAGGCTTCTACTCCAGACTTTTTCTGGTGCCCAGAAAAGAGGGCACCTGGTGCCCCATTCTCGATCTATACATTCTTAACACCTTCCTGGTGATCCCAAAATTCAAAATGCTCACCCTCCAGCAGCTGCTACCCATGCTGTCCAAGGACTCTTGGCTAGCCACCCTAGATCTAAAAGAGGCCTACCTCCACATTCCTATCAGGGAATCATGCAGGAAATATGTCCTCCTCAGGGCAAAATCTCAACACTTTTAGTTCTCTGCACTTCCCTTTGACTTATCTGCTGCTCCCAGTGTTTTCACAAAATGCCTGGCTCCGGCCATTGCCTTTTGCAGACAAAGAAATATTCAAATTTACCTCTACTTAGATGACTGCCTTATTCAGGCAAGCAGCCAGGAAAAGCTGCTCAAACACCTGACCTTTGTAAAGACCCTACTAACCTCCCTAGGGTAGACAGTCAACAAAAAGAAATCAAAACAGGTGCCCATCCAAAGGATAATCTTCCTGGGAGCAAGTCTGGACACACAGCATCCCAGGTGGCATACCTTACACCACAGAAACAAATTTTCCTGACAGCCTAATTCTCTCAATTGGCCACCAGGCCCCAGCTTTCTGCAAGGAAAATCCTGCAAGCTCTGGGATTCATGGCATCTTGCATACTCTTCATTCCATATGCCAGACTGCATATGAGGAAACTTCAGAGGTACTTAAAGAGCCTTTGGTGTCAACACTCTCAAGACCGGGAAACTCTTCTACCTATAATTCCTTGCCTCAGAAAGGAATTTCTTTGGTAGGCAACAGCATGCTCCCACAACAAGGGACTCCCCTTCTCCCTGCCACCCAGACCCTCACCACAAAAGCATCAAACTACGCTTGGGGTGCACACGTGGACGGCAGGTGCATACAGGGCCAATGGAGCCCACAGTAAATCCCCCTGCACATCAATCAAAAAGGAATGATGGCTATGCAGCATGCCTTGATAGCTTTCAAGCCCCTTCTCTCTCACCAGGGGTTCTCCTGATCAAAACAGACAGCACCAGTGTGATGTGGTACATCAACAAGCAGGGAGGGACACACTCCTACTCTCTATGCAGGCTGGCCATGAACCTTTGGCTCACAGCCTTTTCCATGCAACTACATCTGTTAGCACAATACCTACCAGGCTCTCTCAACTCCCTGGCAGACCAATTAAGCAGAAACCTTCTGGATCCACACGAGTGGCAGCTCAACAGAAGTACACACCAAAGGCCAGCAAATGTAGTTCCAGTTCTTTATTGATGACAAAAGGTGCTGGTAAATGCACCAAAATAAATACTTTAGTCCTCAGACTAGTTTCGGCATGTGCCTTC
This sequence comes from Protopterus annectens, assembly GCF_019279795.1. Lineage (NCBI taxonomy): Eukaryota > Metazoa > Chordata > Ceratodontiformes > Protopteridae > Protopterus > Protopterus annectens. Next base: position 1,602,657,270 of record NC_056733.1, read on the forward strand.
TTCAGTGAGGAAGAAAAAATAAGGCAGCTCACCAGTTTATCTAGATGCTTATAAGTAACCCCTTAACCAATAGAGAGAAGGTACATTCCATATAATTACATATTATATGAATAGGTAAGAGGCTGTAGAGATAAAGGACAAAAAAGGACAAAAAAGTGGATTATATATATATATATATATATATATATATATATATATATATATATATATATATATATATATATAAATAATCTCAATACTGTGGAACATTGATAAACACAAAATAAATAAATCTGCACTACATAATATATGAAAATACAGATATCCATGACATGATCAACAAGATACAGATCATACTGCCCTGAACAATATTGTCATTTAGTGGATAAGATAGGTATAACTGAATGTCAATATTGGTGGATTACCTTATCAACATAAAAGGGGCAAAACATCCAGTATATAAATATGTGAATAAATTCATAAACAAATTCTAGGACAGCTTCTCAAGTCAGAAATCCATGATATAGACACAGTAAGTAATTCCACATACACAATGTTTGATACACATATAGCATCACCAAACAAGGTCATAAATATATTGGTAACAGAGATGAAATCATGTAAATAAAATCAATATTCCTACACATAATTAAACGCAATTCTAATATTGAATATGCAAATACTAATAAGTATACATAATCAATAAAGAGTATACTTGTCATAATTTAAAAATAGGATCTCAAAAATATGACCTACAATACAATGTGAATATTCAATAGTGAAAATGAGTATGGTATATATGTAGCATCCACAGATCTAGTCTTCAGCATAATAATGACAGAAGAACAATCATGAACGTATGTCCATCTTGATAAATGTGACTATACCAAACTAAAATATGCAGATGCAACTACATACTCAATACCAAAAATAAGATAAACACGTCCTACCTCCATGAAAAAATGGATAATGTGTGGAACAGTATATCATAGATGGTCATTTAGACCTGGCGGAAATAATGCTGCAAGATGGATGATCCAGTATTTTTCTTTGTGACTAAGTATACTTGGCCAACCTTGTTGGTTATGTATATTACCCATGATTTTATCAATGATCGTAAACATAAACTTGGCTGTTTTGTGTTTGATAGAATGTTGATATAAAGCATTGGTGGATTTTTTGTTATGAACATCACTTCTATGTTCCCCTATCCTTATTCTCAAGGAACGGGAAGTTTTGCCCACATAAAAGGCATTACATTGGCACGTGGCCAAATAAATGACCCAACTTGATGAGCAATTACCAAATGTTCGAACATCATACACCTTGCTAGTGTTGGCGCTAGTGAATTGTTTGTGCTTGTTCACCTGACTACATGAGCTGCAATGGCCACAAGGGAAAGTGCCCAAAAGTTCATCACCTGTGATAGTGAGTTGTTTATAGTTTGCACCACCACTCTCCTGGTGTTTATAGTGTGAAAACAGTATACCCAAAGTTTTACCTCTCCTGTAAGAGATAGAGCATTGATTTCCCAAAATATGTCGGAGATGGTCATTCGCTAACAGAATGTTCCAATTATTATTAAGAATACCCCTAACTAGTTGATGATTCCTACCAAAGGTAGTAATGAATCTGATGTTATCATCCTTTGGGCGATTACCCCTGTCTTTATATTGTAACAGTGAACTTCTGTCCTGTTTGTCGGTCCAGACCCTGGCAGATTCAATATCAAAGTCAGAATAACCCCTGTCCAAAAACCTAATCCTCAAGTCTTGTTTAGCTTTTTCATAATCAACAGTAGAGGAGTTGATGCGTTTCATTCTCAAATATTGAGATTTGGGGATGTTGCGGATGGTGTGGCGTGGGTGCATACTAGAGGCATGGAGTAATGAATTGAACTGTGGATACTTTCTATGAATTTTCGTATTAAGGGTTACGATATACAGTGACATCCAAAAAATCTATTACATATTTATGAGATGTAATGGAGAATTCAATGCCCCATATATTGTTGTTTAAATACTCCACAAATTCAGAGAGATAAGCAGTGTCCGCACGCCACACCATCCAGCAATCATCCAGGTTATCTCCTCCAGATGTCCATTTCAACTAGGTAAATGTTATGTAAGGGATTGTAAATAAGGCACTCTTCCAGATATGCCATAAAAAAGATCGGCATATATTGGGGCAAAAGAGGCACCCATAGCTGTACCTCTTAGTTGCCAATAACAATCCCCTTGGAAATAAAATACATTTTTGTTGAGGACATGTTCACACATACATATAAGCAATGTATTAAATCCAGGTGGGTAAAGTTCAGCTTTGGTAAGCCAAAATTCCAAAGCCTGTAGACCTGCCCAATGTGGTATACTGGTATAAAGGGATTTCACGTCCAAAGTACACATGATCCAATCAGGATCCAGCTGGGTATCTTGAATAATATTCAGAAATTGTGTTGTGTCCTGTATTCTAGCTCTGACATGTGTCAACAGAGGTTTCAAATATTGTGTTAAAAACACAGATAATGGTTCAGTCAATGAACTATGACCAGACACTATCGGCCTACCTGGAGGATGTGTAATGGATTTATGAATTTTGGGTAGCAGGTATAAAATCTGCTTCGATGGATCATTAACCTGAAGATGTTGGAATGTTTTTTTAGTAATGATGCCCTCATCCAATGCATCATTAAGGAATGTATCTATTTCCTGTTTAAATTTTCTAGTTGGATCAACCCCCATATGCATATAACATTTGGAATCAGATAGTTGTCTAAGGCCTTCCTGAACATAGTAATTCATGTTTTGAATTACCACAGCTCCTCCTTTATCAGCTTGGAGTATGGCAATGTTGTGATTGGATCTAAGTTCAGATAGTGCCTGTTTCTCTTCCAAAGTAATATTATCCGGGGCAATATTGCATTCCAAATGAGGAAAATGAAGATCTTTGAGTACTGCTTGTTGAAAAATTCCCACATTCTTATTCATGGGTGGTTGAAAAGTAGATTTATGGAAAGTAAACTCAGAAGATCTTTGAGAAATGGAGGTGTCCTGTTCTGAAAAAAATATCTTGAGGTTAAGTTTACGACAATAATCCATGACATCCATAGAAATAAGATACTGATCAGAGAAGAAACTGGGAACAAAACCCATTCCTTTATTTAGGATATTGTGCTGTTGGTCAGTAAGTACAAAATCCGACAAATTAAGAACATTTTCAAATGGTGTTGTCAATGTTTCAGTAATGCTTGTACCAGTCCTGGCATTGAATCTGTTCTTATTTCTATTGGTGTGTTTCCTCCCCCCTCTGGGTTTCCTACCATTTCTAAAGGGAAGTGCGGATTAGTTTTTTTCTTTACTGGTGAGTTGGTGGATATTCCACCCTCGCTATCAGTATATGATGACTCCTCCCCTGATGTACTTGTATGTATCTGATCTCTGTGTTTCAGTATGGACCTCGGTCTCTTCCTGGACCTTCCTCTGGTCATCCCCAGTCCTGTATCTTGAAATCTCACTGTCCTCTGTATTTGAAAGGGATGTCCCTTATCATAATCCATGACATCTCTATTGAATTTTTTGACCTTACGGTCTTTAACCAATTTGTCATAAGTAGTTAATTCTTTGGACAGCCTATCTAATAACTGGTGGTAGTTGTTGCTTGACTGAAATTTTTTGCATTCTACGCTCAATTCTTTTACTTCCGATACACATGCATCAATTGTCCTCTCATAATAAGAGGCTAAAATTTTTACAAACACCATAGAACCATTTCTTAATGCCTCATCCCATTCATCCGTCAGCCTCTGTTCAGATCTGCCGACTAATGGACGAAGTTTAATTCGAAGGCCTCTAGGGGCCAAATTTTTGTGTAAATATGGTTTGAATAGTCTCAGGTGCCAAATGTTGGCTCTCAGGCCCTTTAGTCCATTTTCCAAATTGCGGAATGCTATTTCACAACTATCACCAATATAGGAAGCATCTAGATAAACTGGTGAGCTGCCTTATTTTTTCTTCCTCACTGAAGAAGGCGCATGCCGAAACTAGTCTGAGGACTAAAGTATTTATTTTGGTGCATTTACCAGCACCTTTTGTCATCAATAAAGAACTGGAACTACATTTGCTGGCCTTTGGTGTGTTTTTCGTATTTTGGTTTGGCCATGCATAGCCGTACGTGTGAGGTGTGGTGTTTTGCGTTACTGGTGTTCCTCGCTGTTGGCGTTCAGTTCCTTTCCTGGCTGGTAGGAGATGACTCCTTCCTTGATGACGCTTGTCGACTTGGTCTCGCTGGTTTCTATTATGGGTGCTATTTAGACATTTGGATATTTGGGCTGTACTTGTGCTTTTGAACATTTTTGGTCGATTATATTTTGGATTTACAAGCTACGGAGTGTTAACTACCTTATGGAACCTTTGGGCCTAGGCCTGGGGGTATCAACATACGAAGGTACTTGAACTTTCTCTAAACTTAAAGAACATTTTGGGGATCCACATTGGACTTTGAATCATAGAATTCCTATTATATGTATGGGTATAGTGGATACGATTACAGGATATAATAGTTACTGTTACTTTTTTCTACTAAAATATATTTATCACGGCAGGGGTTTTCCTCAGTGGATTTCAACAACATGTACAGTCACTGTGGATTCGACCATTTGGTGCGATAGATATTTGAACTCACTTTTCTTCAATATCGCATTTTTGAAGGGGCATAACATCTATTTACCTATTTTTCTAACTGAAGGATTCCAACTATTTGTGTGGAAACTGTGTCAGAGTATCGGTTTATGTATGGATGGGTCTACCATGGTTGGATTATGGTCTGCCATATTTGTGGACTGTTTTTTGCGATGACCAAATGACGATTCCTTTCCTACTTTAACTGGGGCACTACTTACGAAGATATATTCGACTTTAGCCAAGGATAATTTTCGGGACAGGGCGAACTAAGACACACATGTACTGGTTGTAAACTGTTTCTGTTTCATGCATGCATTCATATCCTAAGGACCTTTATACAAATTGTGTCCAGTTATTTTTCCACAAGAATTTGGACATTTGATTTATGGACACATATGTTTTTCTATTTCTACTGTGTGGTCCAAAATTTATGTATGGCTGAAAATAGTTTGTTAAGTGTATTATAACTATGTTATGTATACATTTGAGATTTTTTCCACTCTCTATTTAATCGGGAATGAGTGACTGTTTTGTTGTTTATTGTTAGATCTACTAACAACACAACCAGGAGCATATTAATGTAGACTAATTTCACATTTTGATATCACAATTAGTAGTACGCTCTTTTACATAGACAAATGGTTCTGGTGTGGATTTGGTTACATTCATTTGGATTATAGAACAGATAGCCATTATATTGCTAATATTTAGTGGCCTTGCTTCATATATTATGGGGCTGATTTGATCATCACTTTGTTCAGTCATTAAGTGGGTCACTATATGTATACAAGAGTTACAGCTATGATTTTGGTGCCCAAGTAATATAATATTTTAGGTAATAGCTCAGAATACCAATTGTATTATTCCTATTCATAGTTAGATAACAGGCACATTTCAGATTTTTGAGTAACCAAGGAGATACTGTGTTTGAACACCACTTATATTACCTTGCGTGGACATTTGGTGTTTATATATACTGTGGCTAAGGTTAGCTGAGTTTCTATGATTATCTATTTTGTGTGGCTCTGGGAATAACTTCTTATGATTACTAGACATATCACAACCACGTACATGGTTTTATGAACATGGTTGGTCTCAATGTCAGATTTTGAAGCTTCAATGATATTCTATGTGATATATATTTTGGGATACCAAATATCTTGATTATACCTATATATTTGCTGCATTTTCAAATCATAAATGCAATATGACATATTATGTCATGAATACCAGCATTTCCCTAATATTTTGAGTGAGATATGATAATGCTATAGACCTAGTGGTGAGTTGTGTAATAATTTGATAAGTAATTTACATATTTTTTAAATCTTGACAACAACTTACACCTAAAATTCATACCAGACATATTTCTCCTATGGTATTTAAGCAGGTGTGACTCCCATTTCAACCTATGCAAAGCATGGACAATAAATGTTTCTAAGATATGTTAAAGATGGTCTTATACAGTCAGAATCATTATGTCTGTGCTTCTACTCTATAATAGTATTCTATATTTGTACTATTTTTGAAACAAGTCAACATTTAGTGGGGCATAGGAGTTCTGACTGGCCCTGTCTCTGGTTTCCTATCCTGTATTACTACATATTGGACTTATATATTTGATATTTATTCTTGGACAGCATATCAATATTATTATTTAGTATGGAATTGGACAAAATATTGGATGGGTTGTGTGCTGATAGGGAAGATATTGGCATATTTGGTTTGGGCCAAGTCCCAAGCAACAACCAAAGCCAATCAAATTCCTATATTGGTGATAGTTGTGAAATAGCATTCCGCAATTTGGAAAAAGGACTAAAGGGCCTGAGAGCCAACATTTGGCACCTGAGACTATTCAAAGCATATTTACACAAAAATTTGGCCCCTAGAGGCCTTCGAATTAAACTTCATCCATTAGTCGGCAGATCTGAACAGAGGCTGACGGATGAATGGGATGAGGCATTAAGAAATGGTTCTATGGTGTTTGTAAAAATGTTAGCCTCTTATTATGAGAGGACAATTGATGCATGTGTATCAGAAGTAAAAGAATTGAGCGTAGAATGCAAAAAATTCCAGTCAAGCAACAACTACCACCACTTATTAGATAGGCTGTCCAAATAATTAACTACTTATGACAAATTGGTTAAAGACCGTAAGGTCAAAAAATTCAATAGAGATGTCATGGATTATGATAAGGGACATCCCTTTCAAATACAGAGAACAGTGAGATTTCAAGATACAGGACCGGGGATGACCAGAGGCAGGTCCAGGAAGAGACCGAGGTCCATACTGAAACACAGAGATCAGATACATACAAGTACATCAGGGGAGGAGTCATCATATACTGATAGTGAGGGTGGAATATCCACCAACTCACCAGTAAAGAAAAAAACTAATCCGCACTTCCCTTTAGAAATGGTAGGAAACTCAGAGGGGGGAGGAAACACACCAATAGAAATAAGAACAGATTCAATGCCAGGACTGGTACAAGCATAACTGAAACATTGACAACACCATTTGAAAATGTTCTTAATTTGTTGGATTTTGTACTTACTGACCAACAGCACAATATCCTAAATAAAGGATTGGGTTTTGTTCCCAGTTTCTTCTCTGATCAGTATCTTATTTCTATGGATGTCATGGATTATTGTCGTAGACTTAACCTCAAGATATTTTTTTCAGAACAGGACACCTCCATTTCTCAAAGATCTTCTGAGTTTACTTTCCATAAATCTACTTTTCAACCACCCATGAATAAGAATGTGGGTATTTTTCAACAAGCAGTACTCAAAGATCTTCATTTTCCTCATTTTGATTGCAATATTGCCCTGGATAATATTACTTTGGAAGAGAAACAGGCACTGTCTGAACTTAGATCCAATCACAACATTGTCATACTCCAAGCTGATAAAGGAGGAGCTGTGGTAATTCAAAACATGAATTACTTTGTTCAGGAAGGCCTTAGACAACTATCTGATTCCAAATGTTATATGCATATGGGGGTTGATCCAACTAGAAAACTTAAACAGGAAATAGATACATTCCTTAATGATGCATTGGATGAGGGCATCATTACTAAAAAAACATTCCAACATCTTCAGGTTAATGATCCATCAAAGCAGATTTTATACCTGCTACCCAAAATTCATAAATCCATTACACATTCTCCAGGTAGGCCGATAGTGTCTGGTCATGGTTCATTGACTGAACCATTATCTGTGTTTTTAACACAATATTTGAAACCTCTGTTGACACATGTCAGAGCTAGAATACAGGACACAACACAATTTCTGAATATTATTCAAGATACCCAGCTGGATCCTGATTGGATCATGTGTACTTTGGACGTGAAATCCCTTTATACCAGTATACCACATTGGGCAGGTCTACAGGCTTTGGAATTTTGGCTTACCAAAGCTGAACTTTACCCACCTGGATTTAATACATTGCTTATATGTATGTGTGAACATGTCCTCAACAAAAATGTATTTTATTTCCAAGGGGATTGTTATTGTCAACTAAGCGGTACAGCTATGGGTGCCTCTTTTGCCCCAATATATGCCGATCTTTTTATGGCATATCTGGAAGAGTGCCTTATTTACAATCCCTTACATAACATTTACCTAGTTGAAATGGACATCTGGAGGAGATACCTGGATGATTGCTGGATGGTGTGGCGTGCGGACTATCTCTCTGAATTTGTGGAGTATTTAAACAACAATATATGGGGCATTGAATTCTCCATTACATCTCATAAATATGTAATAGATTTTTTGGATGTCACTGTATATCGTAACAGTGACCATACCCTTAATACGAAAATTCATAGAAAGTATCCACAGTTCAATTCATTACTCCATGCCTCTAGTATGCACCCACGCCACACCATCCGCAACATCCCCAAATCTCAATATTTGAGAATGAAACGCGTCAACTCCTCTACTGTTGATTATGAAACAGCTAAACAAGACTTGAGGATTAGGTTTTTGGACAGGGGTTATTCTGACTTTGATATTGAATCTGCCAGGGTCTGGACCGACAAACAGGACAGAAGTTCACTGTTACAATATAAAGACAGGGGTAATCGCCAAAAGGATGATAACATCAGATTCATTACTACCCTTGGTAGGAATCATCAACTAGTTAGGGGTATTCTTAATAATAATTGGAACATTCTGTTAGCGAATGACCATCTCCGACATATTTTGGGAAATCAATGCTCTATCTCTTACAGGAGAGGTAAAACTTTGGGTACACTGTTTTCACACTATAAACACCAGGAGAGTGGTGGTGCAAACTATAAACAACTCACTATCACAGGTGATGAACTTTTGGGCACTTTCCCTTGTGGCCATTGCAGCTCATGTAGTCAGGTGAACAAGCTCAAACAATTCACTAGCGCCAACACTAGCAAGGTGTATGATGTTCGAACATTTGGTAATTGCTCATCAAGTTGGTCATTTATTTGGCCACGTGCCAATGTGTAATGCCTTTTATGTGGGCAAAACTTCCCGTTCCTTGAGAATAAGGATAGGGGAACATAGAAGTGATATCCGTAACAAAAAATCCACCAGCACCTCGCTGGCCTTGTTCAAGAGAAATCTTGACCAATGGATGGGAGATCGCAGATATACCCCAGGGATTACCTCAGTGTCACTGCTCGACAGAGGCACAGCAAAATAATGGGTATAGTAACCCATACTAAAGGGGTGGCGTAAGCCACAAAACAATGGGCTAGGCTTGTAAATGCCCTCGGGCAGATAGCCTAGTATGAACCTATGAACCTATATCAACATTCTATCAAACATAAAACAGCCAAGTTTATGTTTACGATCATTGATAAAATCATGGGTAATAGACATAACCAACAAGGTTAGCCAAGTATACTTAGTCACAAAGAAAAATACTGGATCATCCATCTTGCAGCATTATTTCCGCCAGGTCTAAATGACCATCTATGATATACTGTTCCACACATTATCCATTTTTTCATGGAGGTAGGACGTGTTTATCTTATTTTTGGTATTGAGTATGTAGTTGCATCTGCATATTTTAATTTGGTATAGTCACATTTATCAAGATGGACATACGTTCATGATTGTTCCTCTGTCATTATTATGCTGAAGACTAGATCTGTGGATGCTACATATATACCATACTCATTTTCACTATTGAATATTCACATTGTATTGTAGGTCATATTTTTGAGATCCTATTTTTAAATTATTATGACAAGTATACTCTTTATTGATTATGTATACTTATTAGTATTTGCATATTCAATATTAGAATTGTGTTTAATTATGTGTAGGAATATTGATTTTATTTACATGATTTCATCTCTGTTACCAATATATTTATGACCTTGTTTGGTGATGCTATATGTGTATCAAACATTGTGTATGTGGAATTACTTACTGTGTCTATATCATGGATTTCTGACTTGAGAAGCTGTCCTAGAATTTGATTATGAATTTATTCACATATTTATATACTGGATGTTTTGCCCCTTTTATGTTTATAAGGTAATCCACCAATATTGACATTCAGTTATACCTATCTTATCCACTAAATGACAATATTGTTCAGGGCAGTATGATCTGTATCTTGCTGATCATGTCATGGATATCTGTATTTTCATATATTATGTAGTGCAGATTTATTTATTTTGTGTTTATCAATGTTCCACAGTATTGAGATTATATATATATATATATATATATATATATATATATATATATATATATATATATATAAAATCCACTTTTTTGTCCTTTTTTTGTCCTTTATCTCTATAGCCTCTTACCTATTCATATAATATGTAATTATATGGAATGTACCTTCTCTCTATTGGTTAAGGGGTTACTTATAAGCATCTAGATAAACTGGTGAGCTGCCTTATTTTTTCTTCCTCACTGAAGAAGGCGTATGCCGAAACTAGTCTGAGGACTAAAGTATTTATTTTGGTGCATTTACCAGCACCTTTTGTCATCAATAAAGAACTGGAACTACATTTGCTGGCCTTTGGTGTGTTTTTCGTATTTTGGTTTGGCCGTGCATAGCCGTACGTGCGAGGTCTGGTGTTTTGAGCTCAACAGAAGTACCTTCATCCTAATAACTCAGAAATAGGGAACCCTGAAGGTCGACCTCTTTGCCTCCCACACCAACCATCAGCTCAGCAAATTCTGCACCAGGGAGTATCACTGCATGGCTTGGAAAGTGGATGCCCTGTCCCTCCCTTGGGTCAACTTCTTGGTCTATGCCTTTCTTTCCCTACGTCTCATCCCCAGGGTACTGCTCAAAATAAGGGAGGAAAAACCAATGACCATTCTTATAGCTTCAGACTGGCCCTGACAACACTGGTACCCCTTGCAGAGCAGCCTGTCCACTCTGCCTCCATGGCATCTTTCTCAGATTCCAAACCTCCTAACAAAGAGAGAAGGGGAATTCATACATCCCCAATTGTAGACACTCAGTTTGGCAGCTTGGCTTATTCCTTAACCCTGAACAAATCTGCCATCCTCAGTTAACAGGTTCTGGATGTTAAGCAACCACATAAAAACCCACTCGGGGCTCTGGATGTTATCTGTGAGGCCAGATGCCTTAGCACCAGAAAGTCTTATGCAGATAAATGGAAAAGGTTCTGCACCTGGATCCAGGCTAAGGGGGCCAATACGGCACAGCCCTCCATCCCTCTCATCCTGGATTACTTAGCTGACCTACTACACAGTGGTCTCTCTTTCTCCTCTATAAAAATTCATGCCTCTGCTGTTTCTGCTCATTTTCCTACTGAGCAGCCCCTTTTCTCATACCTTTGATCAAACAGTTCCTCCGAGGGGCTAGCATTTTGAGGCCCCCCAGAAGGGCATCAACTCCAACTTGGGACCTTAACTTTTTCTTGGAAAAGCTCACCCTGCCTCATTTTGAACCAGCTTCTTCTGCAGAGCTAAAATTTATCTCCTGGAAAACAGCCTTCCTTCTGGCCATCACTTCAGCCAGAAGAGTCTCTGAGCTGCAAGCACTCATGGCTGTGGAACCCTTCATCTTCCATGCAGACCGTGTATCCCTCAGAACTCACCCATCCTTCATGCCCAAGGTGGTGTCCATTGTGGCTCTCAGCCAATCCATTCATTTGCACACCTTCTTTCCTAATCCCCAGAACAAGGGGGAAATGATTCTTCACTCCCTAGATGTGCACAGACAGCTCAGATATACTATCTGGACAGGACTAAATACTTCAGAAAGTCTGATCAATTGCTGGTTAGCTTTGCTACAGGGTCATAAGGCAAAGTCATCTCCAACCAAACCATTTCCAAATGGATAGTTCACTGCATCCATTTCTGCTACAAACAGCATGGTAAGCCTCCCCCCAAGGGGTTCAGGACACACTCCACCAGAGCAGCCTTCACCTCTGCTGCTTTCCTCAGAGGAGTTCCCACCAGGGACATCCTGGAGGCTGCCACCTGGACATCTGTTCACACTTTTACCAAGCATTACCACCTGCCTCTCTTTTCCAAGTCCAGGGCAGGGTTTGCCTCTGCAATCTGGCAGGGTTTGCCTCTGCAGTCTTGCAGGGCATCCTAACCAACCCCTTGCTTCCTTGACTGCCTCCACCCATTTCCTCAGCTTTGGAAATCTACCCAAATGTGTTGACTGCAACAGTGAAACACGAAGAACATAGTACAGTTGTGTGCACACTTACCATAAATGTAGATGTTTAGCGTATTCACTGTTGCAGTCCTCGTTTCCCACCCTTCATCCCCCTTTTATTCCCTTTCTCCTTTTGTTACCATTCTTCCTTGTTGTTCTCCTTTCCTTACAAGGGACATATTGGTATTTACTTTCCACTGGTGGGGTTCTTGCACCAGAACCTGGCCTCCTACTTTGGGTGCTTCTGAAAGGTTAGGGCAAGAAAAAGTAATGTAATGGTCTCAGCTGCCTTACTTTATACTACTGACAACCTGACATCAGTCCTCAACAACAGCAACCGACACAGAAATACTTAAGTCTCTGGTATTCGAGCCGGTCGAGGGCTACCCTGGCAGGGATAACCCAAATGTAATGACTGCAACAGTGAATACACCAACATTTACGCTTATGGTAAGTGTACACAACTGTACTTTTTACTGATTGCTCTGACCTCTGCAAGAAAGGTATCCAAGTTACTAGCTCTTATGGTGAGTCAACCCTGTCTCATTTTCCATAGGGACAGGGTTCCTTTGAGAACTACTTCTCCTTTTATACTAAAGTGGTATCTGAGTTTACTTTAAGCCAAACTATACCATCTTCCATTTTCTTTTCTGAACTAAAAATGAGGGAGAAAGGATACTCCATACCTTGAATGTCCACAGACAACTCTGATACAATCTTGACAGAACTAAATCTTTCAGATCTTCAGATGGTTTGATCATTTCTTGAGAAGGTTAGAGGGCACAACCTATATCAAAACAGACTATTTCCAAATGGTTGTCTAAGGCTGTTACCTTTTGTTGTACTCACCACGGCAAAAGTATTCCAGACATGAACAAGTCCCACTCTGCCAGGTCCTTGGCTTTATCCGTGGATTTTTGGAAAATATTGTATTCTATATGTATTCTAGAAGCTGCTACTTGGTCCTGTGTACATACTTTTGCAATGCACTATAAGCTTGATTCCTTCTCTAAGTCTACAACGGTGATCAGTATGATGAACATAATGCAGTAGTGTAACTTGAACTTAATGATAACTGTAGATGTTCAAATGATCATTGGTGCAGTAGACACGCCCTCCTTCCACCCCCCCCCCCTTGTTTTTTGGTGTTCCTAGCATTGTCCTTTCAAGACTCAGCCTCCCTGTCTCTACTGACCGGAATGATGTGATGGATGTTCTTTGTGTTTCACTATGGCAGTCATTATGTTTGGGTTATCTGCTTGCAGGTAGCCCTCAGCCGGCCTGATTATCAAAGTCTTGGATCCTGCGTCAGTTGCTGTCTCTTCTTCCATGACGTCAGGTAGTCAGGGGTATAAAGCATGCAGCCAATGCCATTACCCCAGTCTTTCTTGCCATGCAGTGCCCGAAGCAGAAGCAGTTCGCAAGTGCCGGTTGGCCGACTCCAGAAATGTTCATTTTCGAGTTTCAGATCCGAAGTCTTCAATAAAGCTAAGTACCCCGTTGGGAATCCTTTTTCTTGCTCTTAAACAATGTCAGTAAAAGTTAACAATTGTATTACTTGTGGAAAGCAAATACCTCATAAAGATTTTCATTCATACTGCATTCCTTGCTTAGGCCCAGACCATGGCATCCCTCACTGTCAGTTTTGTGCCTTATTCAATCCTCGAACTATTTGTCGTCGGTTCATTTTTGCATCAAACTATTTCGGTACTGTGTTTAATTATCCAGAAATGGCTTTGGTAAGTCATCCGACTACCAACATTCCAAAAAAATGTAAAGATAAAGACAGAGACAGATAGGTCCAAAGCTGCAGACAATGCTTCCGTTAAGCTGGTCGCCAGTTCGCCGGTACTCAGTGAGGCGCTTTTGCAGCCCCTGAAACCCGCTACTTCAGATTCGCAGGCCTCTACTGGCATGCCGCGAGATGCTTCAACTATGGAACCTGCGGATGTTTCTGCCTTGGATGGGTCTGTTGCCACTGTGCAGGCACCGCCTTCTGTGGGTGTTTTCAGGCCTGCTGACTTGCATATCAAACTGACGCCATTTTCTTCTTCTTCAAGGCCTAAAACTCTATCCATGCTTAGAAAACCGACGCCCAAACCGCATGGTCAGGCCCATATGCCTAAAAACAAATGATAAGAATGGCTGAAGACCTTATTACTCTAATTAGGGGAAGCCAGCCCTCTCCCTTTAAGAGACCTAAAACTGATGTTCCTTCTGATTCTTCTGATCAGGATTCTGAAATCTCTGTTTCTTCTGATGACCAGGATTTGCCCTTATCTACCTATGAGGATTCTGATGCAAAGGACTCCATACCCTCTGCTTCCACTCCAGAAGATTTCTCTTTTGGTGAAACCTTGCACACTCTTAGGGATCATTTCCGCTGGGAATGTCAGGATTACTCTGACTCCAAAAAGAGGCTTAGGGAATTCTTACTTCTACCTCAACACAGGCCTTTAGCTATCCCTCCTGTACTGGACATTGTAGATGATGCCTTCTTGGAATCTAGACTGGCCCCAGACACTTTACCTCTGGCTCCCAGGAAACCTGACTGGTATTACAGAGTACCTGACTCTCACAAGTTCCTCTTTAAGAATCCTACTGTGGACCCAGAGAACATTTCACAGGGACCTAAAGGCATTAAGGCTACTACTGCCAAAAACCTTACCCCCTCTGATAGAGATTCCAGGGCCCTGGACAGGTGGGGTAAGAAGGTGTACACTTCTGCTACTTTGGCCATTAGGGCCTTAAACTGCCAGTTTCATAAGTTAAAGTATCAGCAGCATATTATTGGATTACTTAAACAGAACATGATGATGATACCTGACTGTGCTGAAAATAAAGAATTACAGGATTTAATGCATTCTGCTGAACATGTTGGTAAACATACTTTGCAGTGTGGTTTTGACTCCTTAGAGGCATCTTACAGGGCTGCTGTCACTGGGTCTGTTCTTAGAAGGCATGCTTGGCTTAGTAGCAAACTTTGCCAGATCATGTCATCAGGCTAAGTTACTGGATGGTCCCTTATACCAAGACCGCCTGTTTGGCAACAGAGCAGAAGTATTACTTAGAAAGATGGAGGAAAAAGCTAAATCTATGCAAACTATTAAAGATTTCCTGAAAGTACAGCCTCCCAGATTTAGTAGGCATTGGCATTCTAAGAATTGGTCCTTTCCTGTCTCTTCCAGGCCGTCTCAGTCCAAACCCAGGAACAGCAGACTACCTAGGCTACAGTCTCAAGGTACTCACAGGCCTAAGCAGTCGGGGGCTCCCACTTCCAAAGCTGGAAGTAGTAAGACACCCCCCTATGGTAAACTGTCACAATGACTTAACCTTAAACCTTCCAAGCCCTGCTGAACTGACTGCTCCTTTAGGGGGAAAGCTTGCCCTGCATGCAAAAAACTGGGAACTCATTACCAAAGACAAATGGGTGTTAAGTATAGTTTCCCAAAGATACAGATTCCACTTCCACACCTTACCTACCCCAAACGGTTGGCCAGACCTACCCCCAAATCAGTGGGCAGAGGCTCAACAGCAGGTTCTCCCTCTTCTAAGCATCAGGGCTATTCAGCCTGTCCCAGCAGAAGAATGGGGACAAGGTTTGTACTCGAGTTTCCCTCGTACCCAGAAAAGACAAATCCTGGCATCCTATTCTGGACCTGTCTATCCTAAACACCTTTTTGGTAATCCCAAAATTCAAAATGCTAACTTCATCAGCTGCTTACCATGCTAGGCAAAAACGTCTGGTTGGCAACATTGGACTTGAAGCTTACCTGCACATCCCAATAAGGGAATCTTGCAGAAAATACCTACGCTTCAGAGCAGGCTACATGCGCTATCAGTTCTCTGCACTGCTCTTTGGCTTATCTACTGCACCCAGGGTATTCACAAAGTGCCTAGCTCCAGTCATTGCATTCTGCAGGCAAAGAAATATTCAAATATACCCATACCTGGACGATTGTCTAATTCAGGCAGAATGCCAGGACATACTGTTAAATCTTCTGGCATTTGTAAAGAAACTGCTAACTTCACTGGGGTACACCATAAACAAAAAGAAATCTCACCTAGTACCCTGCCAACAAATTGTATTCCTGGGAGCAAGCTTGAACACAACTTCCCAGATGGCATACCTCACGACAAAGAAACAAGTTTATATGACAGCCTTCTTCAAACTACTGGCCACAAAGACCCAGTTATCTGCAAGGAAAATACTGCAAGCCCTGGGGTTCATGGCCTCTTGCATCTTACTAATTCCATATGCAAGACTGCATATGAGGAAACTACAATGATATCTAAAAAGCCTATGATGTCAACATTCTCATGACTTGGAATTAATGATTCATGTCATTCCCTGTATAAAGACTTGAGTTCCTGTGGTGGGCAGAGGCCTGCTACCACAACAAGGGTCTGCCATTCACTCTACCCCCTGCTGTCCAAACCTTAACAACCGACGCATCAGACTATGAATAGAGGGCTCACTTGGCAGGGCAGTGCATTCAGGGCAAATGGAACCCAAGTCAGATGCACCTGCATATCAATCAAAAAGAAATGTTAGCTGTGCAGAATTAATTGACAGCCTTCAAGGACCACATTCTTCCAGGACAATTATTGGTAAAGACAGACAAACACCACTGTTATGTGTTACATAAACAAGCAGGGGGGAACCCACCCATACCCTCTCTGCAGACTAGCCATGTGTCTGTGGAACATAGCCTTGAACTACCAAGTGTACCTTCAAGCTCAGTTCCTGCCAGGCAAGCTAAATTCACTGGCAGACAACCTAAGCAGAAATTGCATGGACACACACGAGTGGAAAATGGAACCAAAGATATTCAACATGTTGAGTAACAAGTGGGGGAGCCCAGAGATAGACCTGTTTGCCTCCCCTCAGAACTAACAGTTGGACAAATTCTGCACAAGGACTCCTCACAGACAAGCTTGGAAAGTGGATGCCCTGTCATTCATCTGGGAAAGCCTCTCAGTTTATGCCTTTCCCCCTCTGCCTCTCCTCTCGAAAGTTCTACTAAAGATCAAACAGGACAAACCAAGGACAATACTCATTGCACCAGACTGGCCACGCCAATGCTGGTACCCCCCTCTTGCGCAGTATGTCACTGCTGGAACCATGGCACCTGCCTTAGACCCCTTCCCTGCTGTGGGCCAGATTCTGCACCCCCAGCTTCAAACCTTGAACCTTGCAGCCTGGCTAATTGCCTGAGCTCTCCAATACCATCCCTCAGTAAGGAAGTGCTGAATGTTATTCTGGAGGCAAGGAGGCCTAGTGCTAGGAAATCCTATGCTGAAAAATGGAAAAGATACTGTTCCTGGAGCTAAACTCAGGGGATGGGCACAACAGTGCCCAACGTACTGCATATTCTTCAATACTTAACAGAGATGCTTTACAAGGGCCTTTCCTTCTCTTCTATTAAAATTCATGCCTCAGCCATTTCGGCACATTATAATACTGAGCCACCCCTCTTCTCTCACCCCCTGCTGAAACAATTCCTCAGAGGGACCAAAAATTTAAGACCACCCAGGAGAGCCCCTACTCCAGCCTGGGACCTTAACTTTGTATTGGAGAAGCTCACTCTACCTCCTTTTGAGCCAGTTGCAACTGGAGAGTTGAAATTACTTTCTTGGAAAACAGCCTTCCTTCTAGCCATCACTTCAGCAAGAAGAGTGTCTGAATTACAGGCCCTCATGGCAGTGGACCCCTTCATCATCTTCCATGCAGACAGGGTGTCCCTCAGGACCAATCCTTCCTTTATGCCCAAGGTTGTATCCAGTGTGGCCCTTAATCAGTCCATTCATTTGTCAACCTTCTTTTCTAATCCACCGAACAAAGGAGTCTGAATACTGCACTATTTGTATGTACACAGACAACTTAGATTTTATTTGGACAGGACTAAACCTCTAAGGAAAACTTGAGCAGCTCTAGTTGCCTTTGCTGCAGGGGCAGATGGGAAGGCCATTTCAAAGCATACCATTTCTAAGTGGATAGGCCATTGCATTCATTTCTGCTATAAGCACCATCGAAAACCTACCCCACAGGGGATAGGATCACATTCCACCAGGGCTGCATCTACTTCAACAGCCTTTCTCAGAGGTGCTTCTACCAGGGACATCCTAGAAGCTGCTACCTGGAGTTCTATACATACCTTTACCAAGCATTACCACTTGCCAATTTTTTCTAAATCCAGAGCTGGTTTTGCCACTGCAGTCTTGCAGGGCCTAATAGCCGGTCCTAAGGCTCTCTAATTGCCTCTTCCCTTCGTTAACTTTGGGAATTTACCCAAATGTAATGACTGCAGTAGTGAAACACAAAGAACATAGTACAGTTGTGTACACTTACCATAAATGCAGATGTTTGAGTTTATTCACTGTTGCAGTCCTGGTTACCCTCCCTCCAGTCCCCTGATTTCTATTGGCTATACATCTCTTCTTGTTTACTGTATTTAAGCTTTCTGGTGTAACCTTGTATATAATTGCTTCCCATTATGGGGGCACCTGACATCTGTGGCAAGAAAAACTGATGTAATGGCATCAGCTGCATGCTTTATACCCCTGACTGCCTGACGGCATGGAAGAAGAGAAAGCAACCGACTCAGGACCCAAGACTTTGATAATCAAGCCAGCTGAGGGCTACCTGCATGCAGGTAACCTAAATGTAAAGACTGCAACAGTGAATACACTCGAACATCTACATTTATGGTAAGTGTACACAACTGTTCTTTCTTGTACCCAGACTTGTCTTTTAGTGAGCTCAGTTCGAGGTGCATGGAAGGTACCCTAGTGCTTTGGAAGCTGGCTGGCTCTTGTATCCTTGGCAGTATATAACCCATATAGCAAAGGCTACTGCAGCAGTGATCATTAGAAGAACATCTGCTGTTATGGTAAGTTCAACTTGCACAACTGTACTTTTTTAATGTATTCATCAAGAACCAAACACCCTTTGGAAAGATGCTGTCAACAAAGGAATTTTGGATGATTAAGGCACTTTTTTTTATAATTAAAAATGGTATTTGACCTGCCTGACTTTGACCTACACTAAAGTAATGCAATTGACTCTGGGCCAGATTTACAAAGGCTTGCACAGAGTCTAAGATTAGTGTAAGATGGCAGACAGCCAATATGTCTGCCGAGCGATCCAGCAACAGCTGGCAGGGGCGTGCATGAGAGCTTCTAAAGCTACTCTTGCACGGACAGTGTTATGGTATGCAAATTACCTCATTTGCTGCTGAAAGCTATGCAAATGAGGTAAATTTGCGATCCAGGAAACACTAACCTGTCCGTGGAAGAGTAGTGTTATTTGCAGAAATGTACTCCATTGGTAACGGAGTACCGTTCTGCAAATAGCTAAACGGAGCTATGACCGCTCCAAATAAAGGATGCATCTAGTTGAGGAAGCATGCCAATGGCCACATATAAGGCCATTGGCATTTGCAAATGTTGTAAATCCTTAAAATCCATTTTTTCCCCCCGATCGCCGATGTTTGTGTAGCGCAGCACAAATATGCTGCGCTTTAAATAAAATGAAAAAAATTGAAAAATAGCCAAAAGTGGGCATTTTCACTAAAAAGCTTGTTCTGTCATGCAGGTGAATGGCAGGCTGAAAACAACATGGCCACTGAGTATAAGGGGGGGGGGGAGCTCAGTGTGAGAGATGTAACTAAGCATTAGTAGGCAATCCTATGCAAATGAGGATAAGGATAGTGAATCCCAATTTACACCAGCATGTGAGCCATGTCCCTAGAGTGTAAGTGTAGGAGTAGAGGAGTAGTAGAGTAGAAGATAGGTGACATCATGAGGGGGTATGTCTGAAAGACTGTAAGCTGATTGGAGCACAGTGGCTTGTGTTTGTCCTGAGTTCCTCAGGATTGCAAGAGGTGTGTCTACAGTTGTCCTAGCAGAAAACAAGAAACCAAAGGTATACGCCATGGATATATCTGAAATTTCTTGCAAACGGGCACACAGCGTGTGCTCGCATGTGCGCTTGTTTGCGCGGCGCTGCCCCTTGTGGAAACAGAAAGGGAAAAAGGAAGGAAAAGAAGTAGTAGGAAGTTAACCAAGGAGAACTAGCAGAGCTGCCAGGTGAAATATATGAGAATCAGCCAATTACACAGGCAGTAGACTAGCCCAGCCCAGCCCAGCACTTTAAACTCTGCAGACAGCAGTCTACCCTGTTTTTTTCCCAAGAACTCTGCAACACTGCAGTATACAAAGAGTAAAAACTTAAGCTCAAGTCAGACAAAATGTTAGGGGCTGCTATTGCTATCATAAACCAACATGTGCAAGATGCTGAGGGTGGTGATGTTGTTAATGCTGCTGAGCAATCCACAGTGAGGAGACGGAGAAGAGTGTACAGACCCAGGGTAACCTACCAGGGGCTACATGAGCTAGAGATAGTGGAGCGCTATAGAGTGGACAGAGACCTCCTGCAGCAAATTGTTGAGCTGTGCCGGCCACGCCTCACACACAGAACCAACAGAAGGGAACCCATCCCAGTGGATACCAAGGTATGTGTTGGCCTATGAATACTAGCTACAGGTACCTTCCAGAGACCAACTGGTGATATGGGGGTTTCATAGGCATCAGCATCCAGGGTACTGCACCAGTTCCTGGATGCCATGTCAGCACATGTCGGTGAGCACATATATTTCCCCAATTCCAGTGAGGCATTGGCCAGCAATATGCGTCTTTTCCACCAAATAGCAGAATACCCTGAGGTAGTGGGTGCAATAGACTGCACGCACATACACATCAAAGCACCTCCCGGTGAGCGGGGTAGGGTCTACATCATCAACCGCAAGGGCCTCCCCTCCATCAACTGCCAGGTCGTGTGCAATGCCCAGGGCATAATAACAAATGTATGTGCTGGCTGCCCTGGAAGCTATCACGATTCCCACATCTGGCATCTGACACAGCTGTACCAGAGATTTGCCAATGGGGACATCCCTGACGGTCACCTAGTAGGGGATGCTGGACACGCACTGGAGCCGTGGCTGATGACACCCATCAGAAATGCACACACACCCGAACAAGAACTCCATAATGAGGAATACGCACAAACAAGAAACATTATTGAGCGTGTGTTTGGGATGCTCAAGTCATGGTTCTGGTGCCTGGACACATCTGGTGGAGCCTTACAGTACTCACCAACTACATGTACCCAAATTGTCATGGTATGTGCCATGCTACACAATATGATCCTGCGAAAACAGCTGCAGCAGGAACAGCATGGGGCAGGGCCAAACAGCCCCCCACTATTGCCAAGGCCTGCACAGGCACAGCGTGACTCGGAGGAGGAACAACCTGAGCCTACCCCAGTAGGCAGAAGGAGCCGTGCCCAGTATGCCTTGGCCTTGGCAAAGAGGCAACGCATAGCACATACACTGACTCCATAGGAACTCTGGAAATGACACCTCTCTCTGACTCGCACATACAATAAAAGGGATGCCTAACTTGACACTACCTGTTTTCAACCATGTATAGGGAGTGTACTATGTGCATCTGACATAGGCAGCCCTGCAGCACCACCTGAGGCATGATTGCCCTATTTTAAGCAATATAAAGCAGTGCTAAGCACATTTTACCACTATTTAGCATACTTAAGCACAATTGCGCGGAGCTGCACACCGCGCAAACTAGCGCAACATTGGGCAAAGTCAGGCAAAGTCGAGTAAACACGCTCACACCTGCTTTACTGTTCCTTAACCAGTCAGGTCTGCCCAGCAGGAAAATAAAAAGCAGTGACAGGGCTCGAACTCAGGATACTGTGCACTATAGTCACAGTACTGAAGCACTAAGCCATGACAGCATTTCACTGGCACAGACACAGCAGGACAATTGTAGACTAATGCAAACACAAACAAATGCTGTATCATGCCCTCTGAACTTCCCCCCAGGCCTATGCAGACAGATAACAGCAGGCCAGGCAGGGTGATGTGGGTTGGGTATGAAGTCACAAACTAATATACGTGAAATTGGAAGCTAAGATCTGTAGTACAGTAGTATGCCTCAAGCCTCAAGTATTGCCGTGGAGATTCTTTGCATAACTATAGAAGGCCTTGTTGTTTTCCTTACTATCTGCTGAAATTCTGTTTTCATAGCTAGCTTTTTTAGAGGATTTGATGAGGGATCGCAACTTTTTGTTGAGGCTGATAAGGGAGTTTTTCCAGTCTTGGGACTTCACCTTATTCTGCATCAGTTTCCTCCTTCTGTTGTAGAGTTTGTTTATGACAGGAGACCACCAGATTGGCTTCTTTTTTTTTGGAGGAGAGCGTCTTGGTTCTGTTGGGTATGGCGAGATCCATGCATTTGTGTACATGTTTGTACAGTGCATTGGTGTGTGATTCTGCGGTCATGCAACTGATCTCCATTTGCATGGGTACCATGAAGTTAGCCACCTCTGTTTTTCAGAGCCCAAAATTAGCTTTGGAGAAGTTTTTCATGGTGGTTACCTTTGTGGGGGATGAGAGGGATGTGGATTTCCAAGGTCATTAGTTTGTGGTCGGATCTAACCAGGGAGAAGTTGACTGCTGGTGTAGAGCAACAGTCACCCATGTTAGTAATGACCAGGTCAAGGATGTTGCTACCTCTAGGGGGGATAAGAACGAGCTTGTCCAGGGCATTGGAATTAATGAATTCCAGGAAATGGGCAAGTGTATTGGTACATTTATTTATTTATTTATTTGCAGTTGGTTTACCAGGATAGTCCATTGGGCCAATATGAACCCACTTTCAATGGAGTCCTGGGGAGAAAAGCTCCAAAACAATCTAGGTTACAATAGGTTATAGATGATAATTTTACAAATGTTATAGATTCGAGCAAACATTACTAATAGTACAGCAAACATTACAATTAATACAGACTAGTGATGAAACTTACAGATGATACAGACTAGCAAAAGGAACATTGCAAAGTAAATACTGAGAAGCCATTACATGTTAGGAAGCATACACTTGAGGTGCAGCCTAGTGCATTCTTTGCAAATAGCATAGGAATGACAAGAATGTATGAGTTAGGAGAAATGATAAAGGAAAATTGCTGGTGTAAACAGGGAAAGAAAGGAAGATGTAAATTGCCAGCGTTAGTTATGTGGGGTGGGAGCAGGAGCATTCCCACTGGGATACTAGATGTGAATGAAGAGATTTTTTGAAAATAAAACAGTTAGAGGTGGTACGAATGGATGGTGGTAGGGAGTTCCAGAGATGTGCTAGACCATAGGATAGCAGATTTTTGCCTGGGGTTTGTATACTTCTAATAGATTTTGGTTGTTAGACCTTAATACTTTATCAGGTAGGTGCATTTTAAAGGCAGAAGAAAGGGAGGGACAGAGGGAGGGGTTGAAAATGAGCTTGTGTGCAAGAGTAAGTTGAGTATACGTGAGATGATTGCTAGTTTTTGGAGAGAGGAACAGTGGTGTATGGCTGGTAGCGAACTTGGCGATTTTGTTGTAGCAAGAGGAAAGTTGTGTTTTCAGAGAGGATTGTAGGTTAGTTAGGAGTGGAGCTCCATAGAGAAGGGAGGGGATAAGAAAGAAAGTAGAGAGAGTGATTTTAGTGGCAGGTGTAAGGTAATGATTTTGTCGGTAGAGAATACCTAGTTTTTGATGGATTTTTTTGATATTTAGTTGTAAGTGGGAGTTGAATTTGAGCTGGCTATCACTTTGGACCCCAAGTAACTTGGTCTCTGACACCAGTTCCAGAGGTGTGTTATTTTGACTAGTAATAGAGAATGTGTTTATATCGAAAGAGGTGACTTTAGAGGGAGTAAATACCATTAATTTGGTTTTAGAGGCATTGAGTGCTAGGTGATTTCTTTTCATCCATTGCTCAGTGGTTGAAAAAGCATCTTGAGTAAGCTTTAGGAGTGTAGGGATAGATGTGGCAGAGCAGATAATAGTTGAATCATCTGCATATTAGATGATATTTGAGAAAGGGATAGAGTTGCGGAAATCATTTATAAATATATTAAAGAGGAGGGGACCCAGTATGGAACCTTGGGGAACTCCGGTTGGGGTATTAAGGAATGAGGAGGTGGTCTTTTTCCATTTTACTGCTTGATATCTATTGGATAAGTAGCTGGAGAACCAGTTCAAAGAGGAAGGAGATAGGTTAAGCTTAGAGAGTTTAGTTAAAAGCAGGCTGTGTGAGACAGTGTCAAAGGCCTTCGAGAGGTTAAGTAGTAGGTTAGAAACAGTAAGACCAGAGTCCCGGGCTTTATTTACAGTTTCAAGGAAGGAGAGGAGGGCTTTCATAGTGCTGTGACTTGGTCTGAATCCATGTTGTGTGGGAGTTAGTAGGTGATTATCTAAGAGATGTGGTAGGAGTTGTAGTTGGATACACTTTTCTAGGAGTTTAGAGATGGGAGACAGGATAGCAATGGGGCAGAAATTAGCAACATTGTTATTGTTGCCACCTTTATGTAAAGGTATAATAAAGGCCTTTTTCCAGATTTGGGGTACTATACTTTCTTGGATAGAGCGGTTGATTAGAATGCTAATGGGGTAGGCAATTGCTTCAGCAGCTATGCTAAGAAAGTAAGAAGAGATGTTATCAGGAGCATTGGTGCATGGCTTCAGTTTTCTGACGGAGTTTTTTTTTTATAGTAGAAGTGGGTATAGGTTTTAATGAGAAAAGAGGGTAGTGGGAAGAGGGGGTATTTGGGGATGATGATGAGGAGGAGGAAGTGAGAGTTGGAGAAGAGGTGGAGGGTAGAGAATTAGTGGATGAGAATGAGGGAGTGGTAGCAGTGCAGGGTAGAGTGTTGGTAGAGGAGGATGGGGGTGAATTGGAGAATGTAGTGATGTTAGAGAATGATGAGGTTAGTATAGAAATAGAATCAATGAAAAAAGCGTTAAATTGGGTAGCTAAGTCTATATCGGGAGCATTAGGGTCTGGGGTGGGGGTGACTGGTTTGCTGGGATTAAGGAGAGTGGAGATACCTTTCCAGAATTTCTGAGGGTTTGTTTTATTATTGTTTTGGAGTATGGAGAAGTAATTTTGTCGATCAGAGATGATGAGCTTTTTTACTTTATTTTGAAGTGTTTTGTATTCATTATGGATGAGGGGGGTCCTATTTTTCTGGTAGTGTGCCCAGACTTTAGCTCTGTGCCGCATGGTTGCTAGTGTGTTTTTGGTAAGTCAAGGGGCAGTTTTAATTTTTATTCTCTTTGTCCTTAAGGGAGCATGGTAGTCTAGAAGTTTTAAGAATGTTGCGTTGAAGTGGGCAACTGCGTTATCTAGAGATAATGTTTTTAGACAATTCCAGTTTATTGCTTTCAGAGAGTTAGAAAAGGTTGTTGGGTTAAAGTTTTTTTGGTTACGGATGGTAATATAATTATGGGTGCGATGTAGGAGTAAGGGGAGTCGATGTGTGAAGATGGGTGTGTGGGCACTATACCACAGTACAAGCAGAAAATGATTGATTTCAACAACTGTATAAGTTTCTGGTGTGAGTAGTTTTCCCAGTTAATGGAGGGGTAGTTGAAGTCGCCCAGTATGAGAGTGTTAAGTTGGACCCTAATATTCTCCAGGGTGCTTAGGAACGTAGATTGAGAGTCTTGACATGGTTGAGGGACCTATAGCAGGCTACAACCTGAATCGCTGTTTTACGCAATGTTAGCTGCACCTGAAGTATCTCAGATGAGTTATGTTAGGCTACTAGTCCGATGGTTTGTTCATCCTTTATGTTCATAGTTCAAGGGCCGAAAGTTGTGGAATGAGCTATAGCCTTGTAGTGCACTGGTGCTTTCTGCTGCCGGCACAAATGTCGATGTTCTCCATTTTAAGGAGTGCTTCAAGCGAGTGCATTTTGAGATTTAGATTTTTATCGCTGAGCAGCATGACCCTCAGATTGCATTTGTTTGTAGTTACAGTGGTAATTTGGTCTTTGGAACACTGCCTAAAAAGGGCACTACAGGGGCGGCAAGAGCCTTGGCCAGTATCTGGAAGCCCATGGGGTGACAGATCCAAGCCATCTCTGGCAAAGCATCGAGGTCTGTCAGTCGTGTCATCCCAGGAAGACAGATACTGGATCACCTTAGAATGACACCAGAAACTTATACAGTTGTTGAAATCAATCATTTTCTGCTTGTACTGTGATATAATTCTGGGTGATGGTAGGATGCTGCTCAGGGCTAGAGTCATACCCGCCTGGGCTACATAATCCGAGAGCTCCTCCATGTCTCTTTTCGTGTAGTCCAGGGAGGTATGTCTCGGGTCATTCACACCCACATTTACAATGACAGTCATATTTGTACCTGTTGTTGAGGGACCTGAGCATGTGCGTTATGTGGCGGATCCTGGCACCTGACAGGCAGCTGACTGTTGCATTCTCCTTATTCAGCCTAGTGAATGGGATATCAGTGTGCCTCACTATAGAGTCAACTATGACTAGTGTGTTGGGCATGCTGTTTTGCCTTAGGGGCTTTGGCTGAGTGGCATGCTGTTTAGGAGAGTTATGGGTGTCGTGATTAGTGTTTTGTTGTGGTGGTTGAGTGAGTTTCTGCCTTGGAGATTTCTGCTGTTTGGGTAGATTTTTATTGAGAGCCTCTGCGAAAGTAGGTGTGTGGTTTGTGTTTTTATGTGAAGGCAGTGCTGTTGTGTGTTCCGGAGAGCTATGTGTTTCATGTGGTGTGGTGCAAGTGTTGACCTTCTCTTGACCAGCTATTCCAGTCTTGACTGGAAAGTGCGTGGCTTCCAATTTGGGTATGTAAGTGCATCTCTTGCAAGTCTGAGTGTTGGGAGGTAAGAGGAAAGGGTTGTCAGTGTACATGAGGCAGTTGCTACATTGCCTAAGGGTGCCCAAGTTCACCAGGTTAATAGGAGAATGCATGGGGAACTGACATTTAGACATGCCTGGAGCAGTGAGCATTAATAATAAGTGCTGGAGCTATTTCCTTGTAGAACATTTAGTTCTGGTAGCACTTTTGTGTGCTACATTAATTGCTACAAGAAGTTTGGTAAAGTGCTA
This sequence comes from Protopterus annectens, assembly GCF_019279795.1. Taxonomy (NCBI): domain Eukaryota; kingdom Metazoa; phylum Chordata; order Ceratodontiformes; family Protopteridae; genus Protopterus; species Protopterus annectens. Next base: position 1,602,684,555 of record NC_056733.1, read on the forward strand.
GACTAATAAGTAAAAGTGTAGGAGAGAAGATAACTACTAGATCTAAGGGAAAAAATGAAGAGCAGACTTTGGCAGCACTCAGAAGCTTACAAACAGTCCTGGATACAGCAAATCTGTATCTGGGCTAGACTAGTTACAGGGAAGGTGGGAAACGAGCGCAAACACAGGCTTTTAAACTAGAAAGTTGAAAGATATGGAAAAACTGTCCAAACAGCCAATAAACTACAATTTCTGGGCCAGAAACCACTCCTCCTGTGGTGGATATGCTACCTAGTGCTTACCACTCCCACTGATGAGCTAGAAGGCTTCCTTCCAATACAGAAAGGCTTGGTGGGCTCAGAAGCTTACAGACAGTCTTGGATACAGCAAACCTGTATCTGGACTAGTCTAGTTACAGGAAAGACGGGCTCAGAAGCTTACAAACAGTCCTGGATACAGCAAATATGTATCTGGACTAGACTAGTTACAGGAAAGGCAAGAAACAAGCTTAGAATTTTTTTTAGTAAAGTGGAAAGGGAGAAAGGAGGAGCAGAAGATAATTCAAGGTTAAGAAACTAAGTGGGTTGGCCTTCTCAAATGTTCTCTCTGTATTAGGTAGAATCAGCTAATGACACTAGACTGGGAGGATTGTCCCAGATCAAATTTACAGTAGGGGTGGGCAACTACAAAGCCACCAAGTATAAGAACAAGATACCAATAGGGAGAGAGGGTGGGAAACTGTTTTAGGCAGAAAACACCACAGAAATATTTATCACAGCAGTAAGCCACTAAATGAATGTTTTAAACAGATAAAGGAGCAAGGAGACTCTAGAGAATGCTTTTTTAACTGCAAACAAATCAGTTTTGGATAGTCTCCTTGGCAGGAAATCAGAACAGACAGACAGATATTTAACAACTGGAGAAAACTTCCAGTTAATACCTCACACACAGTGAAACTAGCTAGAAAAGATTTACAAACAGTGTGACAGTAAAAACCTTATTTATCAGGCCTTGTGAGGTAGACAATTTTAATACAACTGTGCAGATTAGTTTATAGCTATAAAATACAGTAAAAAGTATGCAGCAGACAATAAAAGTGCTCTGAAAACAGTCAGATGTTATGTAGTCCTATCTCGCCTACATTCTTCACCTGTGGGTTCGGAGCCGAATGTCGGCTCCGACTCGGCCTATTTACTAGCTCGAAAGTCTTTGATTGGCTGGGCTAAGATGGTATCCCACAATACATTGCCCCACTTTCCCAGATCTCGTTTGCCGCTTGTAGAGCGTGGACGTGGTCTCAACTTGGCTGTGGTTAAGTATTGCTAAAAAAACGTTTTCTTGTGAAAAGTTTTGGCCAATTGTTCTTGTACAAATAGAGTTGTTCACAGTGTTACTGCTGCATTATTTTTTGTAGGTTGTGAGTGTTTTTGTGTGTGGTATCCCTTTATTCCTTCGGGCTAGGCCTGTAGGACCTAGTCCTCCTTGTGGTGTTTGTCTGGCTGTCTTAGGTGCGTTTTACTTAATTTAAGTTGAGAACCATTTTAATTAGAGGTTCTCCCCTGTGCTTGATTGTTGGTTATACTTGTTCTTCCATTTCTGTGTTAGCGGTTTCCCACCTTTTGTCAGTAGCGGCTGCTACAATTGTTGGCTTGGCATGTCTAAGGAACAAAAAGAGCATAAGCCCTCAGGCTTTAAAAAGTGTACAAAGTGTGCCTATAAAATGTCCATCACAGACGGACATTCGGTCTGTGTTTACTGTCTTGGAGCCATCCACCTTCAGAAGTTGTGTAGTTTCTGCCATGCCTTTAGTCCTCGGGTGCTCCAAGAGACGAAAAACAAATTGATCCTAAAGGGACTGCTAAAACCGTCCTTTGAGGAGGATTTAGGTTCGGCACCCAGCTCCCAGTCGAAGTCTAAATCCTCCCTCCAAATCGAAGAAAAGGTCTCCGGCTCCATCTCTTACTTCAGAGCCACCTTGTAAAATTACCATTGTCGAGTCTGCTTCCTCGGCTCCACCAGCATCGGGGCCGCAGGAGGTAGCTGTGTCGACTGAGTCTCCGTCCGCTCCGATAGTTTTGGAACCAATTCAGAGCCGGTTGCCAAGCTTGAGGCAGGGTTCTCCAGATAGGAGGTTCAGGTCTCCATCCATCTCCTCCAAATCCTCCAGGCTTTCCGATTTGGATGTAGATAGGGTAGTGCAGAGGCTCCTACAGTCGCCGGTGTTGGCCAAACTTTTCTCGGCTTGACCCAGTCTACTCCGGAGCCAGCTTTGTTAGTTGTTCCTGCTATTCCTCCTCCAAGCGCATCCTTGTCGTCGGAGCCGGTAAGCTCCGCGGGACGTTCCTGCATCGGCTCCGATCTCCCAGCGGGGTTTATCGGTGCCCGCATCAGCTCCGAACCTTCCACAGGGTTCGAGACCCGGGTTTCCTCGGTCAGGCCTGAAGGGGATGCCTCGGAACACCCGTCGGTTCCGAGCCTCCCTCTTGGTGCCTCTGCTGTGGAGACACCGGTCACGGTCATGGCCTTGGAAGGCGGTCGGTCCTCAGATTCGGGAGGTCCCGCCTTCGCGGCTATGCGGAGCGCGCTGGCTAGGTCAGCTACTTCTCTCAGAACGGGCCTTCCATCCCCCACAACACCGGCGAGAGCTTCTGACACCCACCTATCCTTGGATAGCAGAGCGCCAGGGCCTAAGGATACCCCCACGAGCAGTCCCCTTCTTTCTGAGGAGCCCTCAGAGCCTGTGCCTGAGGAACCCCCCCAGAAAGAAATTGTGCAAGAGGAAGCACGTAGACTCCAAGGACGAGTCCCTCACTTCCGATACTGACCTTGAAGAATCAGAGGGGTCCCCTAAGTCTTCCTCTGAGGATGTTTCATTCTCCGATATCCTGGAGACCTTGAAACAAAGAGGAGACTGGCCCTCCAAAAACCCCTCCAAGGAGGAGTCAGTATTCCTTAAGGCCTTTGGCCTTCAGCCCTCCTCCTCCTGGGTGTCTCCACCCTTCGAGCTCCTGGACCTTATTTGTCGGAGGGTGTGGGAGACTCCTGACTGTGGAGCCTGATGTTCATCGTGCATACAGCTGCAGTAATCACAGATGGGTTCTCTGCAGTCAGGCGGGTCCTCGGTCGGCTGAATTCCAAAGTCTAGGTCCGGCATCGGTTGCTGTCACTTTCCTTCCTGACGTCAGTGAGGCAGGGGTATATAAGACATAGCCGACGCCATTTTCTTCAGTCTTTTTTGCCGCATGGTCCCCGAAGCAGAAGCAGTTCGCAAGTGCCGGTCGGCCAGCTCCTGAATTTACGAAAAATTGGAAACCGAAGTCTTCATTAAAGCTAAGTACTCCGTTGGGGAAACTTTTCTTGCCTCAGACCGATGTCAGAAAAAGTTAACAATTGTATTTCTTGTGGGAAGCAAATACCACATAAGGATTTCCATTCCCTCTGCATACCTTGTTTAGGCCCAGGCCACGACGTCTCGGGCTGTCGCTTTTGAGCTACTTTCAATAAACGCACTATTAAGCGTCGGGCGGAGTTCGCCCAACACTTTTTTGGTAAAGCCTTTGATTATAAAATGTCGTCGGAGACTCCGACTACCGTTTTGTCCAAAAAACGCAAGGACAAGGACCGACACGCGAGGCCCGCGGTCCCCACCGACACCACGCCAAAACCGGCTACACGTGGTCCGGTTCTCAGCGAGACGCCTATGCAGTCCCTGACTACCGACGACACTTCTTTGGTGGTGTCTCCTGTAACCGAGACCGCAGTTACCTCGGCCCATACCCAGACTACAACCACCGAAGCCACTGTGAGCGTTGAGCCTCCTAATGTGGACAGGTCCACTTCCACCCATGGTGTCTTTAGACCCTCATCTTCCTTTTCCATTAAGGCCTTTACTAAGTCCAAATCAGCCAGGCATCCCAAGAGGCCTGTTGCACAGGGCCCATTCCTAGGCCCCATGCCTAAAAAGCAGATGCTTAAAATGGCTGAGGATTTAATTACTCTTATCAGGAGTTCCCAACCCCATCCAGACAAGAGACCCAGAGTGGAGGAAGATTCTCCCTCTTCTGATCAGGGCTCCATTTCTTCAGAACATTCTGATGTAGAGGAACACCCTTACTCCCCTTTTGAATATTCTGATGCAGAGCAGTCCATTCCTTCTGTATCTCCTCCTGAGGATTTTTCTTTTGGGGAAACCTTGCACACCTTGAGGGAACACTTCCATTGGGAAGGCCAAGACTTTTCTGATTCCAAGAAAAGACTTAGGGAATTTCTTTTGTTACATCAACACAGACCTCTGGCGATACCTCCTGTCTTGGATGTACTTGATGATGTTTATTCGGAGGCTTGCCTTAATCCGGATTCCCTGCCTCCTGCCCCCGTCAAGCCTGATAGGTACTACAGAGTTCCTAACTCTCACCAATTTCTTTACAAAAGCCATAATGCTGACCCTGAAACCATTTCTCAAGGCCCCAAGGGAATGAAGGCCTCTACTGCTAAGAATCCACTACCTTCCGAAAGAGAGTCAAGATCCTTAGAAAGGTGGGGAAAAAAGGTATATACCTCGGCCACTCTAGCCATGAGGGTCTTAAATTGTCAGTTTCATATGCTTAAATATCAGCAGTTTCTGTTATCACAATTAAGAAATAAAATGTCTCAACCTGAACAACCAGATTTGAAGGAGTTGCAGGATATGATGCATAGTGCAGAACAAGTGGGTAAACACACCTTACAATGTGGCTATGATGCCCTAGAGGTCTCAAGTAGAGCTGCTGTTACAGGATCAGTCATTCGTAGACATGCATGGCTTAGGGAACAAATCTTGCCTGATCATGTGAAAGCTAAACTACTAGATGCTCCTTTACAAAATGATGTGTTATTTGGTACTAATGCTGAGGAGATACTATGGAAAATGGAAGAAAAAGCCAAATCTATGCAAACTGTCAAAGCTTTTCTACAGGTTCAACCACCACGTTTTAGCAGAAATTGGCCTTCTAAAAACTGGTCCTTTCCAGCCACGGACAAGCCCCAAAGAGGTAGATACAGGCGCACAAGGGGCAGAGGGCAATCACAAGGATCATATAGAGGCAGGCAATGGCAAACTCCAGCACCAAGAGGTGGCGAAGACAGTGCACAACAGTACAGGAAACAAACCCAATGACTTCCTCCTTTCCATGCCAAGCAAGTCTCAGCTGGCAGCACCCTTGGGAGGAAAGCTGGCATTATTTACAAGAAATTGGCATATGGTCACAACAGACAAATGGATCCTGGACGTTATAAACAGAGGCTACAGATTTCATTTTCACACTCTCCCAAAAATGAGAGGCATGCCAAACCTGCCACACAATCAAAGGGCAGAGGCACAACTACAAATTTCAAAGCTCATAGACATGAAAGCTATTCAAGAGGTACCTACTCACTAACAAGGTCAAGGTTTTTATTCCAGGCTATTTCTGGTACCAAGGAAAGGAACAGACTGGAGACCCATTTTGGACTTTTCCATCCTAAACACATTCTTACTCGTACCAAAATTCAAGATGCTCACATTACAGCAGCTTCTTCCCATGCTGGGCAAGGAGTTTTGGCTGGTAACATTGGACCTCAAGGAGGCATACCTGCATGTCCCAATCAGACAAAGCTGCAGAAGATACCTCAGATTTCTTGCAGGTTCAATCCACTATCAGTTCTCTGCATTGCCCTTTGGCTTATCTACTGCGCCCAGAGTATTCACGAAATGCCTGGCATCAGTAATTGCCTACTGCAGACTTCAAGGTATACAAATTTACCCTTATTTGGACGACTGCCTGATCCAAGCGGACAGCACGCACATACTTCTGGGACATCTGGCTTATGCAACACGGTTACTGAATTCTCTGGGATACACAATCAACAAAGAGAAATCCAGGCTAACACCATCTCAGAAAATAACTTTCCTGGGTGCCAACTTGGACAAAAACACCCAGATGGCCTATCTTACGCCAGAAAAACAGGGGGCAACTAACTCAGTACTTCAAAACACTAGCAAATTGTACCAGGCTTACTGCAAGGAAAATCCTGCAGGCTCTGGGCTTCATGGCATCTTGCATTCTTTTAATCCCATGTGCAAAGTTGCATATGAGGAAACTTCAATGGTACCTAAAAAACCTATGGTCTCAACACAGCCACAGTTTGGAAACAATAATACCAATAATTCCATGTTTGCAAAAGGAATTTCTACGGTGGGCCCAAGCATGTCAAACAAACACAGGTCTCCCATTCTGCAAGCCTCAAGCAAATCAAGTCATCACAACAGACACCTCAGATTACGCCTGGGGGGCGCACATGACAGACAGGTGCATTCAGGGCAAATGGTCCCAAAAGGAAAAGCACCTTCACATCAATCAAAAAGAAATGCTAGCAGTGATAAATGCAATTACAGCTTTCAAGGACCTCCTGCATCCAGGACAGTTATTGATAAGAACAGACAACACCACAGTAATGTGGCACATAAACAAACAAGGAGGAACACATTCATACCCCCTGTGCAGACTAGCCATGACACTTTGGAACTTGGCTCTGGAATGGCAAATCGAACTTCAAGCACAGTACTTGCCAGGCTTGGAAAACACGCTGGCAGACAATCTAAGCAGAAATATGACAGATCCACACGAATGGAAGTTGCATCCTCAAGTGTTTACAAAGATAATCCAAGCGTGGGGGAGGCCAGACATAGATCTCTTCGCCTCCCACAGGAATCATCAATTGGAAAAGTTTTGTTCAAGGACCTTTCATCCAAAGGCCTGGAGAGTGGACACCCTTTCATTCAGTTGGACAGCACGGACAGTTTACGCTTTCCCACCTCTGCCTCTTCTGCCCAAGGTGCTCTTGAAAGCAAGAGCAGACAAGACCGAAGATGATATTGATTGCTCCAGACTGGCCAAGACAACACTGGTACACACTCCTGAGGAGCCTAACACATACTCCTCCCTGGCCCCTACCTCTAATGCCTCTTCTGCTGACTCAGCACAGCTACAAAACCCTTCACATTCAGCTGAAAACACTCAATCTCGCTGCATGGAAAATTCCTTAACACCACAACAGACCCTACTCCCCAAAGAGGTGCAGGATGTCATTTTGGAGGCCAGAAGGCCATCTACTAGAAAGACTTACTCCGCAAAATGGAAAAGGTTTTGCTCTTGGAATGAGAAAAAAGGCCAGGACCCTAGAAAACTGAATTTGCCTTAGGTATTACAGTATCTAGCTGAGCTGCTGAACAGTGGACTTTCATTTTCCTCCATAAAAATCCATGCCTCAGCCATTTCTGCAGAATACAACACGGATCCACCCGTATTCTCTCACCCACTCTTAAGACAGTTCCTCAGAGGGGCTAAGAATATAAGACCACCAAGGAAACAACCAGTGCCAGCCTGGGATCTTAATTACATTCTAGAAAAATTAACATTGCCTCCCTTTGAACCAGCTGCCTCAACAGATTTGCAATATTTCTCCTGGAAAACAGCTTTCCTTCCGGCCATTACCTCAGCTCGTAGGGTTTCGGAACTACAAGCCCTCATGGCTGTGCAGCCCTTTCTCATCTTCCATCAGGACAGGGTTTCCCTTCGAACCAACCCGTCATTTATGCCTAAAGTGGTATCCAGGGTAGCTTTAAATCAAGCCATACACTTACCTACCTTTTACCCCAATCCTCAAAACAAAGGGGAAAGGCTGCTACACTCCTTAGACATCCATAGACAGCTACGTTATTATTTGGACAGAACAAAGCCTTTCAGGAAATCAGACCAACTTTTTGTGTCCTGTGCTGTAGGAGCTCAAGGGAAGCCAGTTACCAAACAGACAATTTCAAAATGGATAGGCCACTGCATACGGTTTTGTTACTCCTATCATGGAAAATCTGTCCCTACAGGCATCAAATCCCACTCCACCAGGGCCACAGCTACCTCTACAGCCTTCCTCAGAGGAGTTCCTACCAAAGATATTTTGGAGGCAGCCACTTGGAGTTCTGTGCATACCTTCACAAAACACTACCACCTGCCTTTATATTCCAAAACTAGAGCAGGCTTTGCCACTGCTGTGTTGCAGGGCATTCTGGCTCATCCCAGTTCCACCTAGTGCCTACCACCCTGTGCATAGCTTTGGGATTCTACCCATCTGTGATTATTGCAGCTGTATGCGCAATGAACATAGTACAGTTTTGTACCTACCATAAATGTAGATGTTCGAGTGCTAATACAGCTGCAATACAGTTTTCCCTCCCTCCTTCCCCTCTTGATAAAGGCCTAGGGCCTAATCCCTCTTCATACAACCTGATTGGGTTATCCTTCTATGGTATATTTGCTTGCAACTACTGATTTTTGATTATATTGCATTGCATGTATGTAAATATAATTTATGTATTGCCTTCCTACTGGGGGCACCTGACATCTGGGGCAAGAAAGACTGAAGAAAATGGTGTCGGCTGTGTCTTATATACCCCTGCCTCACTGACGTCAGGAAGGAAAGCGACAGCAACCGACGCCGGACCTAGACTTTGGAATTCAGCCGACCGAGGACCCGCCTGACGGCAGAGAACCCATCTGTGATTACTGCAGCTGTATTAGCACTCGAACATCTACATTTATGGTAGGTACAAAACTGTACTTTCTTCGACGCCCCAACAAATTTTTGTCTGCTCCCCAAGGGAAAGAATTTTTAACAAAGGGAGTCCCGGTAGATGCTCTGGTGGTGGCGGCTGCCACACAGAAGGAAGTTGCTGAGTCTTCCTCTTCGGTCCATCCTCCTAACAAGGAGTCTCGGATGATGGATCGGTACTGGAATCGTACCCTGTCTTCAGCAACCTTTACCTTGCGGTCGCTGAATTATTTGTCTCATTTCATACTGCTCCAGAGAGATCTCCTTAAGGAGTTAAGAGATACTCTAACGGGTAACGTGCCTGAGGCAGTGGCTCAGACTGTCAGTGCTCAGCTCTCTACCCTCAACTCCATCGTTAACTCGTCCATGTGACTGATTTCGTACGCGGCCGAGGGAGCTAGTAGGGCGGCTAGCTCAGGGGTGGCCCTCAGGAGGCAAGCCTGGCTATGTCAGTGTCACTTTGCAGAGGCCTTTAAGTCTTCCTTCACTGATGCCCCCTTTAATGGTTCCTCCTTGTTCGGGACCAAAGTGAAAGACACCCTCACCAGGTGAGAGCAAGAGGGAAAGACCTTGTCTGCCGTAGGTGTCCATTTTTCCCTCCCATCGAGACCTTATCCCAAGGCTCAGCGAGGGGGAAAGATGTGGTTCAAGAAATCACAAAGGCCTTTTCCTGCCGCACAGGGTGAGATGCCCTCCCGAGGCAGGGGAGGAGGGTCGTATTCAGGGAGATGTCGCCCCAGAGGCAGAGGGGGCCCCCGCAATTCTGGGGACCGTGATTCCTTTCATGGTTCCCCATACTCTCATTCCTGAGGGTGTGCCCGACTGTGCTTCTCTGGGGGTGTGCCCGACTGTGCTTCTTTGGAGCCAGTCGGGGGTCGAATTTCCCAGTATCCGGAAGCCTGGGTCAACATCACTCAGGACCGATGGGTATTAGGGATAATCGCCGGAGGTTACACCATCCCATTCTATTCCGCACCCCCTCCCGTCCAACGGATCCCAGACATTCCACCCAGTCAAAGGGATCAAGCAGCATCAGAGGTTTCTCAGCTGCTAGAAAAAGGAGTCATCCAAATAGTCCCCCCAGACCAGATCAGATTAGGGACTTACTCAAGATTCTTTTTGGTGCCGAAAAGAACGGGGGACCTGAGACCCATTTTGGATCTCAGCCAACTCAATCATTACGTACGCAAGTCCAAATTCCGGATGGTCACGCTACAATCGATTCTCCCATTGTTGGGAAAAGAAGTATGGATGTGCTCCATTGACCTGAAGGATGCTTACTACCCCATCAAAATGGACAGAGCATCCAGATGTCATCCACGCTTCCGGCTAGGAGCCAGGCATTTCCAGTTTCGAGCCCTGCCCTTTGGTCTCACCACAGCCCCCAGGGTGTTCACCAAGTGCATGGCAGTGGTGACGGCTCACTTGAGACGTCAAGGATTCCAGGTGTTTCCTTACCTGGACGACTGGCTCCTATCCGCCCCCACCAAGCATCTACTTTTTCAGAGATACTACCATCGATCTTTGTCACCGGTTAGGCATTACAATAAACTGGAAAAAATCTGCCTTGCTACCCTCACAGCATGTCTCGTTTATAGGAACAGAGTTGGACACTATTCAGTTGAGAGCATTCCTTCCTATGGGAGAAGATCACAGGGTTGCAATGACAGGTTCGTACGATGATGCCTATAACACGTGTGAGGGCAAGACTAGTTCTTCAGTTACTGGGGACAATGGCGTCCACTATCATGATGGTCCCATTAGCAAGGTTACATATGAGGATCCTACAATGGCTCCTATTCGCCCAATGGTCCTTCCAAAGACTACCTCTATCCCATCCCATCTTAATCACAGGCAAATGCAAGCAGGACCTCAGTTGGTGGCTATGCACCAACAACTTAGTCGTAGGGAAACCCTTTGTTCCACTCAACCCGGTAGCCACAGTGACCCCGGACGCCAACAGGATAGGGTGGGGGGGGGGCATTATCTCGGCAGGATGGTCCAAGGCATGTGGCAGGAGCATGAGATAGACTTGCAGATAAATGTCCTGGAGATGAGGGCAGTGCTCCTAGTGTTTGCAGGCACTTCAGGATGCCCTCCCTCTAGGGACTATTGCAATGCACTCAGACAACATCTCAGTAGTGTGGTATCTCAGCAAGCAAGGAGGAACCAGATCATACCCCCTATGCAGAGAGGCCATGAGAGTGTGGAATTGGGCGATAGCTTCCCAACGGGCCTTGGTGGCAATGCACATCCCGGGGAAAACCAGTGTGATTGCAGACACGCTAAGCAGAGCAGTCCTCATGCCTTACGAGTGGTCCCTGAACCGCCAGGTGGCGAACAGCATATTCAGCAAATGGGGTCAGCCTTGCTGCAATCTGTTTGCCAGTCCCCTCAATGCGAAATGCAGCAGCTACTTCTCACTGATCCCCCCACCGGGGGAATCTGCAAGGGACGCTCTTGCGCACAATTGGCCCTCTGGTCTGCTGTATGCTTTCCCTCCATTTCCCCTTATCTCGAGGGTGATTCAGAAAGCGCTGTCCTTGGGAAGCAGATTGATTCTGATCACGCCACACTGGCCTTGACAAGTATGGTTCCCCTTCCTTCAACCTTACATGATGGATGCTCCTTGGACTCTGGACCCTCATCCAGACTTGCTGACATATGTCGGGACAGCTCCACTCCTCCCTGGAGACCCTCTGGCTGACCGCCTGGCTACTCATCTTCCATCTGTAGTCAGGTGTCACGATTTTTCTCCAGACGTGGTCCATATTCTTTCGTCCTCTCATAAACCGTCCACTCGGAAGATCTACTCTAGCAAGTGGAAAAGGTTTTCGATATGGGCCCATTCCAAAGGTATTGACCCCTACACAGCCCCCATTGATTCCGTTTTGGAATTTCTGTTTCACTTATTCTACCAAGGGTCTGCCTCAGCCACCATCAAAGTTCAGCTGGTGGCTATTTCAAATTTTCATGTGGCTTATGAACCTAGCTTAATGGCACACAGGCTGTGTAAAGCATTCCTAAAAGGCACTCTTCTCCTTCGTTCTCCTGTATCTCAACCTGTTATGCCCTGGGACCTCAATTTTGTTCTGCAGGCTCTCACCCTCCCACCCTTCGAGCCTGCGGCTTCCTGCGATTTAAAATTTCTTACATGGAAATCTGCCTTCTTGATAGCTATCACATCGGCTAGACGAGTCTCAGAACTCCAGGCCCTATCAATCAAGCCCCCATATTTGATATTCCATAAAGATAGAGTCTCTCTCAGACCAAATCCATCCTTTCTTCCCAAAGTGGCTTCCTTATCTAATATTAATCAGTCCATTGAACTGCTGGTCTTCTTCCCCAACTTCTCCAATAAGGCAGAGTACCAGCTTCATCTGTTGGATGTTCATAGGCAACTACGCTTTTATCTACACAGGACTAAAGATTGGCGGAAGTCAGACCAGCTCTTCGTTTCGTTTTCAGAGAATCGCTTGGGGTCTGCGGTATCCAAGGTCACCATCTCTAGGTGGATAGCTGGTTGCGTCTCCTTTATTTATCAGGCAGGGGGAAAGAGCCTGCCCTTCCCAGTCAGAGCACACTCTACCAGAGCAGTTTCCACTTCCACAGCCTTTCAAGCTAGGTTATCGATGGATGATATTTGTGCGGCTGCAACATGGGCTTCTCCTCACACATTTGTTTCCTGTTACAAATTGGATGTGGTGTCCAGGTGCAGATCATCTTTTGGCTCCACAGTGCTCAGGAGTATTTTCCATTGAGCCACCCAGGATGTAGGTGCTAGGGACGCTGTCCCACAGGTGAAGAATGTAGGCGAGATAGGACTACATAACATCAGTAAGTTATGTTCTCACCATAACGTTAGATGTATGTAGTCCATCTCGCCTCACATTCTTCATTAACCCCCCCCACCGTCCCCCATGCCTGGAGGATTTGGAGGATCACCTTGTATTTCTGATATTACAGAGTCCCTTTGGATAAGTTGTTGGACCCCTTTGTTATGGGTGTGTGTGTGTGTGTGTGTGTGTGTGTGTGTGTGTGTGTGTGTGTGTGTGTGTGTGTGTGTGTGTGTGTGTGTATGTGTGTGTGTGGGTGTTTGGGTGATGGATACTATATTTCTGTTGGCAGCAAAGTAGATCTGGGAATGTGGGGCAATGTATTGTGGGATACCGTCTTAGCCCAGCCAATCAAAGACGTTCTAGCTAGTAAATAGGCTGAATCGGAGCCGACATTCGGCTCTGAACCCACAGGTGAAGAATGTGAGGCAAGATGGACTACATACATCTAACGTTATGGTGAGTACATAACTTACTGTTATATGATACACTTCTTGGCAGGAAATCAGAAGAAACAAACACAAACAGATGTTTAACAAATGGAGAAAATTTCCAGTTAATACCTCACACACAGTGAAACTATCTAGAAAAGATTTACAGACAGTGTGACAGTAAAAACCTTACTTATCAGGCCCTGTGAGGCAGACCATTTTAATACAACCGTGCAGATTATTTTCTAGCTATAAAATACAGTAAAAAGTATGCAGTAGACAATAAAAGTGCTATAAATAACTAGTAAAAATAAGCAAAAACAGGATACTTATATATCACAGATCAGTCTTGCTTGGTGCCCGTGCCTTCCTCCGATTTAGCTCTGTGTGAAATGGCAGAGATGGGTGGCAAAATAATTCACTTCACTAAAAATGGAAAACAGTAACAGATATAGTTTAACTTGTAAATGTGCTGCAGGTGTATCACAGATTCAGTCACATGCAGAATAAGGAGTAAGCAGAAGCTTAAAAGATAGAAAATGGTTGGACTGGATTGCGGAGGAGTTTTTTTTGGGGAAGGAGTGTATTATAGAAAGCCATACAAACTGTGGGGGGAGTTGTATGTTCTCCCTACTCCCACCTGTTAAAACACGAGGCTTAACAAGTACTCGTATCTTATTATTTAAATTATATAAATTATCCCTGCATGTAATCCTTTATGTTGCCTTTGTGTAACCTGTGATATGCCTGGAAAAGATCTATGGTATATTTGTCCACTTACCCAGTTTAACAAATAATATCAATAAATAAAAAATAGCCTTTCAAAAGTAATTGTTAATGGTGTGTGAACAATCCAATTTCTAAAGAGAAAACTGAGATTATTATTGTTATTGTTGAGCATTCGGTGACTGCAACCATGTATGAACTGCTAAAGGAATTCCAACCATTTAGACTAAGTACTGGAGACATTTGGAAGAAGCCTATGAAGGAAGAATATGAAATTATAATGGATAATGGAGATTAGAAATGTTTGTGTTCTTTTTTTGACCCCCAGTCTTCTGACAATCATTAAACCCAGTCCCACTGACTCATTTATCCCATACTTCCTGGTATCCAAGGAAATTTAGGCATGGGAGTTGAGACCTGGGGCTGTGAGACAAGTCTGATGTTTTTATCAAGTTCCATGTTTCAAACTGAGCCTGCTTCTTAGTAGCATGGTCTGTTTGGTGGTGTCCGCATGTCCCAAAGGCAGTAGTGTGTGTAGAATACTTAATCTACAAAGATATTTTGCTATTTTATTTATATAATATTTGTTAGCCAACTTGGTAGAGCAATGATGCACCTTGAGCATTTTCAGGCTCTGCATGGCAGTAATACAACCAAACAGTAAACCTTAATCCATATCAATGAAACAGTGATAATGTTAGAGCAAGAATACAGAAAAGTATAAGTCAGGATTGCATGTAGCATACACAGACGTAGTCATAAGTAAATGTAATACAAGAATTCAGTCCAGTAAATCAGTAAGGAGAGTAGCTGTACACATGCTAACACTGTATATAATGTGGTAGTATGGAGAAAGTAATATACATGAGCAAAGTATTTGCAGTACATACTATAGTTGTCATGCATCAATAAGGGGAAGAAGGAAAAGGAGGGATACAGAAAAGAGAAAAAAATAATAAAAATTGTGTGTTGAGGGTGGTGAGAAACAAGGGGGAAGTGTGCAGCTATCTCCAAACAGCTTTGAGAGATTTTGGCAGTACTGAAGGGATGTGGGAACAAGAATCTTCAGGATACCAAACACTTTATTCCACAGGAACACCAAATAACCTCCAGTTAGCGCTTTCATCTCGATCAAAAGAACATAGAGACTTCTTCAGACTGAGGTTCAAATTTCGATCCACCTTTTTAAATACTCAAATAATATCACATGACTATTACTAAAACATGACATCATTCCTCACATGCTTTTCCAAAAAATAATAAAAGTTAATACAATCAGTTAACTGTTAGAAAACACAACTCATATAAAATACATTTCAACACTTTTAAAAAATCAGAGAGAATAATAACTCACAAATAAGTCATGTTTCAGCCCCTTTCTCTTTAAATACATTATAAATTCTTCTCTATTATTAAGTCCTGGTGGGAAACAGGTGTTCAGTCTGACTTGTCAGCAATACTCCAGCCATCCTAGTTCATCCTCTATATTTGTTATGCTTTAAGTGTTAACCAAAGCCTCCAGGACATTAAATTTATAATCGATCTTGCACCCTTTTTGCTTATAGTGCTTACTCATAGCATTTTTCTCATCTCCATTTTGTATGTCATACTTATGTTCATAAATCCTTCTATTAAGCTCACGTGTAGTTTGATCAACATAAAAGGATTTGCATTCTAAACATATAATAAGATAAGTAACATTCTTAGATTTACAACTAAAAATTCCTGGTATACAAACTTTACTGCCCCCCACCTCTAACTCGCTTCCTTCTATATATAAAAAAAATTGCACGTATTGCAATTATAACATTTTATCATTCCATTTTTCTGTCCCTTACTCTTAGTGTTGTTCAATTTTCCTTGAAAATTATTTTTAAAACCTTTTGCCTTCTTTTGTACAAAACTAGAAGCTTCTCCTAGCTTACTAATAAGCTCACCATTTGATTTACAAAGTCCCCAATTATTCCTAATAACATTTTTAATAGCTTGTGAGACAATACTATTATGTACTGCCATTGATGGTTTATATTTAAACTTGTCTCTCTTACCCTCATTCAAAATATCTAACTGTTTGTCTAATAAATTCTTTACTTCTAGTACAAGATATCCCCTTACTTCCATTTTATCACAAAAAAGGTTTGCTTCTTCTAAAAAGTCTTCGTCATTTTTAGTTAATCTACTTATCCTGTTTAACTGCCCCTTCACTATATTAATTTTGGTCTTCTTGGGATGCATGCTGGAATAATGTAGATACATATTATTCTGAATTTTTTTATAAATTTTAGATGTTAACTTATTATTCTCTTTAAATACTGTTATATCCAAAAAACTTTTTTATCATAATGATGGGTGAATTTCAGATACATACTCACATTATTTATATACTCTATGAACGCTTCCAGTTCAAGTGCAGAACCTCTCCACACTAAAAACAAATAATCAATAAAACATACCAGTTTAACAATATTCATGTTATATCTACTTTCTATAATGTTTATTAATTCCCAACCATGCATGAACACATTTGCATAACTAGTGGCTAATGCTGCCCCCATCGCAACACCATTCGTTTTGTAGATATATATCTTCAAGAAAGGACAGACAGTTATAAATGAGAACAATCTCAATCATTTCCATCAGCAAACCAACTGTATTACTATTAAACATTTTTGTTCTTAAAAGCTCAGACCTCACAATGTCCATCCTTCATCATTCGGGATCATAGTATATAGTGACTTTACATCTAAAGTCACTACCAAATCTGTTTCTGTAATAACTAATTCCTCTATTTTCTTCAAAAAGTCATAACTATCTTTAATATAAGTAGAATTATTCACTATAACTTTTTGTAAGTGTTTATCTACAAACACAGACCTTCTGTTTTACTGTTAGCACTGGCCACTATAGGTCTTAGAGGGGGTTCATCTAAATGTTTATGGATCTTTGGTATTCCAAAGATCCTGCTTATTTTAGGGTTGCTGTTTACTAATTTTTTTCTGGTTTTATCATCAATTCTGCCAGCTAAATACCAATCATCTATGCAAGAATCTATCATTGCATAACCTTTCTTAACTTCTTTCATTGTTATTTTCTTATAATAATTCCTATCTAATAACAATTCACCCATCTTTCTATCATACACTTCCCTATCAAGTATTACTAAAGCCCCCCCCCCCCCTTATCAGCTTTCAAGAACAAAATGTCCTCTTTTTTAATCAACTTGTCAAAACATTCTTTTTCATTATTAGACATGTTAAAATATCTAAGCTGAGGTCTGTTTTCTAGAATTTCACTTATTTGAACTTCACATATGCTCAAAAACATTTCCATTCCTTTCAACAAAGGTGGATTAAAACAACTCGGTTTATAAAATTCACACTTTTTTGCATCTTTAGATTCAAATAACACTTTAAAATTCAATGATCTAACATAATCTCTTAGTTCATTTATCGTGTCTAGTTTACTTGCTCTTTGGGGCGGTGCAAAGTTCCATCCCTTACTTAACACTACACAGTCTTGGTCAGATAAAGCATTTTTGCACAAGTTGACAATTTTAAAATTAACAGTACCTATGTCTTCCAGGCTTGATTCGTCATCTTCCAATTCTTTTTCCGTTGCCCGTTTTTCGGAAAACCGTTTTTTGAGTGATTTTTGTTAAAAGAATAATTTGCTCATCCATTAGCTGTAACCTTGGGCCCAATTTCTATTTTCGCTGTTAACTCTCTGATAAACCTCAACAACTTGTTAGTGCTCATCTCGTGGCTTAGAACACACTTGAGCACCGGTTACTGCAGTCTCCGTTGCTAAACCACTTGTTGAGGTTGTTGAAATTTCACTTATATCTTGTTCTAGTTACTCTAGGTTCTTGACCGGGTTTAACACTCTTTAGCCATATTTTCACTCAACGCCGCTTTCCCATTAAGATGCTCAGACCTCCTCACAGTACTAGTGTCAGCTGCTGCTGAAGACATAACTTCCATTTCTACTACATCATCCTGCCATTTGTTGAAAAGTTTCAGCCCATAAGCAGAGGCCATGCCCCCTTCATAGTCCTTCCTATCATGCTCAAATTTTTTCATCTTTCTCTTACTGAGCATTTCATTCAATTTGATTAAATTCTCTTGGATGCTGTACATTTTGCTGTTAAAATTCTCAACTGAAGTAATTTCTTTAAGAACAAAAATTTTACGGATGTTTTCAGACAGTCCAGCAACTTTAATATTATTATAGTTGGTTAACACTTCTAGATACTGTAAGCCTGCTTTTTGATTGATGTCAAGCCACTTGTCTATCAATTCCTTAGGTAGATCCTTACCGGCAGGCAACTTAGTAATTCTTAATCCTTTTGGGAGTCTCTGTGCTTGTAAACAATTCTCAAAAAACAGATTGCCCCACTGTAAATGTTTCATCTTAACCAAGTCTTTTTCAAGATTAGAAAACATTTCTGTATGACTTACTCTCACTGCCATAGTGGTTGACTGCTTTCACATAATTAAAAGGGTTTTCAGGTGGCGGCAAACATCCTCTTAAGACTTCTTCACTCGACAAACCACTAGGCATTTCACTGGTGTTTCTCCCTTTATTACTACACGTTTCCATCCTGACTTACAGTAAATGAACCTAAGGGCGTATCATTCAAAATACACCCTGCTGAATGAACCTAAGGGCGTATCATTCAAAATACACCCTGCTGGTAATGCAGTAAAACTGGTCCCTGTGTTAGTGCCCGGATCCATCAAGATACAGCTGCAACTAAACTCCACAAGAAAACTCAATAGCAGCCAGTGGCACTATAATCCAAACAACACAAAAAAAATGCAGAATCTTCAGAATACCAATCACTTTATTCCACAGGAACACCAAATAACTTCCAGTTAGCGCTTTTGTCTCGATCAAAAGAACATAGAGACTTCTTCAGACTGAGGTTCAAATTTCTGTCCACTTTTTTAAATACTCAAATAATATCACATGACCATTACTAAAACATGACGTCGTCCCTCACATGTTTTTCCAAAAAATAATAAAAGTTAATACAATCAGTTAACTATAGAACCTCAGTCTGAAGTCCCAAAGGATTACTACCAAGGAACCCACAAGGTTTCAATGGACGACCAAATGTCACAGTAGTCTAAAAGCAGGCAAGCCTAAACAGCTCAGCACCTGAGAGGAGGGGGGAGTGTAGAAAGGGTTCAGTCCTATTAACCCCCTACCAACAGCAAGGGCTCAAACTGCTCTACAGCTTGGGTCCAACTGGTCAACACTACTCTGAGGGTGTCAGTAAGTCTAGATACTGGGAGGAACAAGTCCCTTAACCATCCCAAGTGCTCGCCCCACTTCCTATAAGAGAACAGACCAGAGGGACTCAACTGCTCTTTTTTGTCTGAACAGTTTTTTTAGCACCCTACCCTAAGATGTATAACACAGCATGAAAGCTGTCAGTTCATAAAACTATTTTCTTGGTAGCAGTCAGGTAGGCCAAAAGTTCTTTTTTCGTGGTTTTCTGGCTGCCAGGCTGCTCTATGTCCATGATCATAATACAACAGGGTCCCTTTCCCCCTACTGTATGATTTTGGAGTTGGTCAATATAATTAACAGGGGATAGGGGAGCAGGGGGGCTCACTCTTGCATAAAGTACTCTTTGTTTTTTTCTTGCCTTTGTGTTTAATCTAAAAAGATCCATCTTTTTTCTTCACTCAAAAGCTTTTGCTGTTTCATGAGATAATCATTTTCTTATTACTTTTTCTCCCACTTGTCTGCCAAACATTTGCACTCTTGTAACCAGAACAGCCATTATTTCCATTGTAGAATGAGATTTAACTGAGGACATGTCAACATCCAAACAGCCACCAAGGACTTTCCTGCTGTTCCCATCTCCCAACCCCCTTGGCAGCCCTGACATATGGGAATCTCACTGTAGTGTTAGAAGGAAGTATGCTTGTTTCAGCACATGTCCCTGCCCCTGCTGCAGCTAAGATTCAAACTCAGTGGTAGTTGCATGGCCGTGGCCCTTTGTGTTGCAGCATTCTTGCTGTGGTGCTCTCTCTGTGCCCAGAATGGTTGAACTGGCATCAGCTACTCATTCCCACCCTTCCCAGCCAGATCTAACACCAGAACTCAATCCACATAATTCTTTTTATTATTATTATTATCACTCCAATATTATCTCTTGATTGAATGCTATATGACCCATGAAGTGTATCCAGTTTTAATCAGTTCAGTTTAGATCTTTACTATATTCTCTAGTTTTTGCTTATCCCTGCACTTTTTATTCCACTGACTAGTCCTTCTGCTTATTCTTTTTTTGCTCCTGTAACACATTTTCCTGGGGGGGGGGGGGGGGGTAAACATTATTTTTCCTTACAGGCAGTTTCTTTACAACTCAGACATTATACACCTTTAACATTTCTCCATGAATTGTGGTTATATTTATCCTTAAAACATCCCTCCTTTAGCATTACATCTCAGCAGACTTCCTGTAATAATGTGACAGTAGCACTTGGCTACCTGTGTACACAATATCTCACACATACGTTACTTATAAGTTCATAGGATAAAACAACTTAAAGCATAAATGCAGTCTTCTCTGTTCTCCCATAATGCCTTTCTTGTCTCTATGTACCTTTCTGAAGAGTGGGGGGGTTTACATACATGCATACATATACGTGTGTGTGTGTGTGTGTGTGTGTGTATATATATATATATATATATATATATATATATATATATATATATATACACACACACACACAAAGAGGTTTACTATCAAAATGTGGAAAATCAAAATAATTTTCCATCTTTTGATCGAACCGGTTTGCCAAAATTAGTAATAACGAACTACCAGAAGTTCTGAAATGGTAACATGGTATCGACATTTGAACACCAGACATTCCAAAGTCGAAAGTCCGTGTTACTGATAACATTTTTGCAGGGGAGCAAGCCCCCATGCAGCCCCCCACCCCCTGCATATTATATATTCAAACTACGAGATCGCCCTACAGTGAGAAAAGGGTACTTTTCCCAATCCCCATTGTAGTGCAATCTGTTATCAGAATGTCGTTTCCACATTAGCGAACGCACACCGCCATTTGCTAATGTGGAATCGAACATTTTCTGGATCGGCATTACGAAAACTTGAGAACAGCCTTTCGACCTTTCCAGCTTTACATAAGTGCTAATCTAAATGTTGATAGTAAACCATATATACACACATACTTACAACTCAATACACACTTTTTAAACGTATTAGTTGCTTCTTACTGTTACCCTTTTCACACTTCTCAAAAAAAAAAAAAAAGTTTTAATCTCCCACCTGTATTTCACAGTATTTCACCTGTGTAAAGAAAAAGAATAAAAAAAGCCATCTCCTTACTCTCCAATCCCCAGCCATACGAAATAAGACAACTTAAACTCTACAGTATCTCTCAAACCACAAAACTGACATTTTACTTAATAGTTTGTGTATTTTATTTTAGATTCCACTTATAATAAATCAAATCACTGCATCTTTTTTGCATTTTACATATAGCTGATACTATAATCCAGCTTTATTTTTTTTGCAAGCCAGGCTCATTCACATTCTTGTAATGTCTATAACATGATTTTGGCTCTTCAATGTCTTGTCTTAAGCCTGGTATACCTATTGCTTGAGCCAACCTTTCACCAAACTTTTACCCAATCTTTTACACTTGAGGAAGGAATGTCTTATTGCCTCCTCCCCAGTACATCTTTCATGAGTAAACACAGTCTCCTCTTTCACCTTGGTACTTCATTTCCCTTTACCAGTATTTTTTTTATGTGCTAATCTCCATAAAGAAAAATTACTGCAGTTTCTTGGTCATTGGTATACTTTCTTACTACTATCCAAATCATTTTCATTAGTCGCTTTGTAATATTTCCTTAAAATGTTGTCATATCACTCACTCCAGTTTCACACCTACTTTTGATTTCTCCCTTCCATAGTCCTGAACTCATACTGAATATAATCTTTTAAAACACATTTGCTTCCCATCATTTCTTATAATCCATTGTAATCAAATCTCATAATATACCTCAAATAAAACCAGGTCACCAACTTTTAATAGAAAAAAACAGTCTGTAGCGCCTCGGCTTTCAAGAAGCCTTCCAGCAGTAAAATCTAATAAAACCACTTCCTTTATATACATAAAAAGACCATCCCTTTTCATCAGTATATAATTAAAGCAATCAATTAATTAATTAAGGTATACAAAATATTACCAACAACACTGTGTGTTCGGCCCACTAGGGATCAGTGTGAGTATTTCAGAATAAACAAAGCTTCTTTGTAAAGCAATTTTCTTCTCATATCGCAATTTCCTTGCTCATCTTTCATTTTTTCTAAAATAGTTGCCTTCAAACTTTCTGGATTACTACCATAAAAATATTTAAAATGCTGGACTAACGGGCTTTCACGTCTACAAGATCTAATATTTCTAACATCTCTAACATGCTCTTGTAATCGAGACTTGAAAGCCCTTTAAGTTTCACCAAAATAAAACAAACCACAATCATATCTTAGTGCATAGACTACACCCTCTGTTTGGCAACAATATCTCCCAAGAGGTCTAAATAGCATTCCATTAATCATATCGAATGCATTGACTATATGTCTACAACTTACATTTTGTACAAGGAAAGGTACCTACACCTATAATCCGATGTGTTAAATTATTTTTACGTTGCTCATTTTATTTTAGTATCTTTGCTTGTTGTTGGAAATCTCATAATATACTTTGATTTTCGCTTACTACTTTAACTACATGTATTAAATGAAGTTAGCTCAGAAAAAACTGGTCGGATCATACTTGACTCCATTTCCATTTCACTGGTGTAAAAACCTTGCACATCTTAATTCAATTTAGTATTGAACCCAAACCACAAAAAAAATACATCCACAAATTCTGACTCTAGTTGTTCAGGCAGAAGATTTGGCCTCTGTGGAGCAGACCATCAGCAGTCACTGGTGCCTCTCATCGATTTTGGATGTCTGCAGTCATATCTGACCTCCCACACTAAACAGAAACCTTCCCATTGCCTCTGAGAGAAGAATGAAATATCTCAGTACAACACCATACTTCATACTTGTGCTCATGGGGATTGTGGACATTGCAGTGGTAGCATTATTGTCTCACAGCAAGTGGTTCCCCGGTTTGATTCTCGGCTGGGATGCCTTCTGTGCAGAGTCTGCATGTCCTCCGTGGGTTAGTTTGGATTTCCTCTGGGTGCTCCAGTTTTCTCCCACGTTTCAAAGACATGTGTCTGGAGCATTTCTCCTCAGGCCTCCGCTGAAAATTGGCTTAGTTCAAAGTCGAACTTTCCTGGTAAACGAATGTTAAAATATATATATATACACCACACACACATACATACACACACACCCTACCCATTTTACTGTCATAATATCTGGTATACAATGGCATAAGGCTATTGTGATCAAGAACATATGTCAATGCATACTCCTGATGTTTAAGCATAGGATGCATACCCCTTCTATCACCACCAGGTCTGTCATACCTGCTTATAACTCCTCCTCTTCCTGCTGGGGATAGGTGATCTGATAAAATATTAATACTTTTCCTATTTCCCCCCACATCAGCCCCTCAAGTACCAGCCTCATTATTCAAACCCAGGTTGCCGCCAGGGCCCCATCCCTCTGTACTATGCAGCAGATTTTTTCAGGCACTATATTTACTTGCCACTAGTAACCTAATTTCTCTAAAACCAAATATTTAACTAAATAATATATTTTTTTACATGACATGTCTCAAGAGCAACATACTCACACCTGAAGTATTTGGCCATCTAACTGACTGACTGGGTGAGGTCCAATGATTCTGCCCTCAGATGTCTAACAGATACCTCCCCAATGTTTTCTACATCTTGTGTAGTGAAGAAAATAACCCGTAGGTAAAAACTCAAAGACAAATAGGCGAAAACCTCTCCTTAGCTCGAACAGGACCAAATATGTAATCCACCAAACACTTCTTTTGGATAAAAAGTAAATACTTTTATTCACACGATCCACACGATCCACATAAAACGAACTCTAATAAGAATAACACTCTCCTGGTTAAGCGCTTTCATCTGAAGGACTCAGATTTCATCAGAACCAAGAACAAACATTTTGACATCTTTTTATCTATAAAAATGGCGCCAAAAAATGCATTGTCTAATTGCCTTCTTAAAGGTACATGTATACTAATGCTTAAATACCTTGTTTGTCAACACAGGAATGTTCATAAAGTGCTAGTGCAAAGGAATACAAGAAATGCGTATAAAATACTTATAAATGCGTATTTAAAAAATACTATACTTATGCATACAACAAATATAAAATTACATTGTTTTAAAAATCTTATTGTAAATAATTAAAAACTCCTAAATTTAGATGTCTGTAAAATGGATAGTGTAGGAACCAGATGCTATGTTTGAATCCTAACAATAAAATATATCATACTATAGGCAAATGTAACTGCCCTTAAATGTATTGCAGGAATGAAAACAATAAATAAATGAATAAATAAAACAGAAGCCTAATAATTAATTTGAAATCCTATCCATACTTAAAAAAGGCTTTATACTTATAAAATCATTTAACCCAGGTGCAGTAGTGGCATCACAAAGTATCTGCCACTCACTTTCTTTGTATGATAACCAAGTTTTCCAATTGCCACCGTAAGATGTTGTTTCCACCTGGTCAATGATCATGAAGGTAAAAGTATGGTCTTGTCCCTTCTCCAAAATGTGCTTACTGAGTGCATTTTTTGTGTCTCTTTTCTTAATTCTATAGAGGTGTTCGTATATTCTGGTCTTAAATTTTCTCTCTGTTTTGCCTATATAATAGGCCGGACAGAGTGTGCAACTGGCCAGGTATACTACCCTCTGACTATTACACCACACACACATACATACACACACACCCTACCCATTTTACTGTCATAATATCTGGTATACAATGGCATAAGGCTATTGTGATCAAGAACATATGTCAATGCATACTCCTGATGTTTAAGCATAGGATGCATACCCCTTCTATCACCACCAGGTCTGTCATACCTGCTTATAACTCCTCCTCTTCCTGCTGGGGATAGGTGATCTGATAAAATATTAATACTTTTCCTATTTCCCCCCACATCAGCCCCTCAAGTACCAGCCTCATTATTCAAACCCAGGTTGCCGCCAGGGCCCCATCCCTCTGTACTATGCAGCAGATTTTTTCAGGCACTATATTTACTTGCCACTAGTAACCTAATTTCTCTAAAACCAAATATTTAACTAAATAATATTTTTTTTTTACATGACATATGTCTCAAGAGCAACATACTCACACCTGAAGTATTTGGCCATCTAACTGACTGACTGGGTGAGGTCCAATGATTCTGCCCTCAGATGTCTAACAGATACCTCCCCAATGTTTTCTACATCTTGTGTAGGACATAATATAATATTGGTTATATCTATCTGTCAATAAATGTCTCTGAAAGCCAGAGTGATAACCACGTAGCAAAACTGGTCCAGCACTCTGATGTTATTTATCACTTGGTTGAATGCTGAAAGCAGTTACCAGTTTTAATCCACATCTCTGAATCCATAGACACCTCTATGGGATCCACCATAGTTTTTTTTTTTTTTTTTTTTTTTTGATAAAGGAACTTATTTGAATTCTAGACCCTGTAGAATTAGTCAGGCTTCTTAGGGATAGGGGTTGGGATTCTGGTTGTTTGGAAGCAGTTAGAAATGCATTTCCTACAGCTTCCAAACTTGATGGAAATGCCACAGGTTTAGGGGCATCCAGACCCAGGAAGTCAAAATATCTTTTCTGGATGTCTGATATCTTTGGTTCATCATTTGAAGTGGATTTTCATCCTACAAACAGCATCTCCAAATGAGAATTCTTCTGTGAATGAAGAGAACAAGGTATCAGTGTCTTTCTCACATCCAAAAGGAAAAGTAATATGAAATTAGTAGTCCAATTCTTCCCACTCAGTCTGAGGTGTCATCAACCTCTTTGAGAAGGATTCACTCTATTTTGACAGGGTGCTCCAGATACTTAGAATTAATTTGCACTTGGCTGCAGGCTCTGCAGGACATGAAGGAACCCCTAAGCTAATGGGAACCATTTGTTGAGAATAGCCAGGTGGGGGTAACGAGCCACCAGCTGCCTGAAGCCTAGATAACTTCTGTGAGGTGGATGCGAGAACCTGAGTCCTCTTAAGTCAAGCTGCCACCTTGTATTACAGGGACTGAGGACAGGATTCCTGGCCCTCCACATACCAACTCTGGACATTCTCCTTAGCTTGATGGTTCTTGCTCATGCTTTTAGGGTCCAGAATCCTGTCTTCCCTGTTGCAGCTTTGGAGTATTAGGTTTTCTAGCCTGTGTTCTTTAGTGCTCATACCCTCCCTCCTTCCATCTGCAAATGGTAGTTCTTCCAGCTGGCAGTTGTCATCAGTGGAGCTACCACATCTTAATTGTGTGTGTGTGTGTGTGTGTGTGTGTGTGTGTGTGTGTGTGTGTGTGTGTGTGTGTGTGTGTGTCAATGTGTTTGAGTGTGTGTGTGTTTTATTTTTTTTCTGTCTCTTCTGTTACCTGCTAACCTTCAGTCCTTCTGCAGACAGAAAATTAATTCCTTTATGAGGCAAGAACTAACTGTAGGAAATCATTCTTCAAACCATTGAGGTTTTTATTACCCTTTGTTTTTAACCATAACCCTCCCCCCACAGACTGATATGCACACTCACAAATGTGAGGGTCCTGCCGTGCACATTCCCTGCACACCTAACGAATATCCCAATGTGAATTTGGCTTGACAAAGCCAAATGCACAATCTGACTCATCTTTTGTAAAGCCATGCACATTTCTGTCTAGTAAATGCTGATATTACAGTGAGCTTGGCCGTCGTCCTACTATGACAGACATGCTGGTGTTGGGCACTCATTCCCATCGTCCCCCACCCAGTCTTCAATTTGCCTGAGCTTTTAAACTGATCTCTAGTCCTCTGGATGCAGTTGATGGCTTCATATGCCATGGAGTCAAATAATATCATTATTATTGTTGATTTGCTAGGATGTGTCTCTGTTAATATTAAAAACAAACACATCTCAGTGGTTGTCCATCAGTATGATGCACTTGAGCCTTCTCCATGCCCAAATTGCCTTAAGCAAAGTCTCATGCCATATCCTCACAAGCTATGCGTACTCCTCTGTGATCCAGGAAAACCACAATACATACATAAATGTACTAGAGATGCTCTCCATTCAACCTAACACCATAATCATGGGGACTTTTAACTGCCCCAATATAAACTGTGAATCGTACACAACACTTGACATACAGACTGAAAGATTCCTGAACTTTGCAAATGCAAATACCTTTGGAACATTTAGTCTGTATGCCCACTAGAGGTACAAGCATCCTTGACTTGGTCCTCACAAAGATGACAGAATGCTGCGCCCTCCCTTGTGTAATGTCCTTGCTAGTTAGATCATACTATATAGGGAAAATTTCTTATTATTTAGTGACACCCTGGTAACATTTCAACCTCGTCCCAAACCCTGAGAACACAGCCGCCTATGCAGAATTATTCACAGAAATCCTGTATAATCATATTAATGGCTGCATAAACACCATTGTGCCTACCCAGATTAAGCATAGGATTACCCCAAAAAACAAACTACCATATTTAAGATGAAATTAGCCTCCCAGGTCAAGAAGAATCATAAATTCAGGTATGTCCATAACCTCAAAGGCAGCACACAGCATTGGACCGAATTAATTGAAAACAGTGCCAGCTATATAAACCTGGACAGTATAGCAACCCTCCAGGCTGAGTAATTTAGCTCCAGTTTTTCTCTCCCCACCAAATGTCCCTTGGAAAGTACCCAAATCCATAACTCCCCCAACTATCACTAAAGAGTAGGTGTTCAAGGACCTTTCCAAGCCCAAGAACATTTCATCAGTGGGTCCCAGTAATATCCCAGGATGCCTCCTTAATAGTATGAAAAACAAACTATTGGAACCACTAGAAACACTGTTTAACCAAAGCCTCCACACAAGCTTCATGCAAAATGAATGGAGGACTGTAACTGCATCCTACTGCACAAGGGTTGGCCATTCACAGACCAGGGGAATTATCAACCCACAAACCTGACAATCCTGATATGCAAAGCTATGGAGAGAATAATCCTGGATATTGTAAATGACAACATAGGTAACCTACAAACATTAGACCCAAATCAGATGTTCATCGTGCATACAGCTGCAGTAATCACATATGGGTTCTCTGCCGTCAGGCGGGTCCTCGGTCGGCCGAATTCCAAAGTCTTGGTCCGGCGTCAGTTGTTGTCGCCTTCTTCCCTGACGTCAGTGCGACAGGGGTATATAAGTTACAGCCGACGCCATATTCTCCAGTCTTTTTTTCCACACGGTGCTCGAAGCAGAAGCAGTTCGCAAGTGCCGGTCGGCCAGCTCCTGAATTTACGAAAAATTGGAAACCGAAGTCTTCTTTAAAGCTAAGTACCCCGTTGGGGAAACTTTTCTTGCCTCTGACCGATGTCAGACAAAGTTAACAATTGTATTTCTTGTGGGAAGCAAATACCGCATAAGGATTTCCATTCCCTCTGCATACCTTGTTTAGGCCCAGACCACGACGTCTCGGGCTGTAGCTTTTGCGCGACTTTCAACAAACGCACTATTAAGCATCGGGCGGAGTTCGCCCAACATTATTTTGGTAAAGCCTTTGATTATAAAATGTCGTCGGATACTCCGACTACCGTTTTGTCCAAAAAATGCAAGGACAAAGACTGACATGCGAGGCCCGCGGTCTCCACCGACACCACGCCAAAACCGGCTACATGTGGTCTGGTTCTCAGCGAGACGCCTATGCAGTCCCTGACTACCGACAACACTTCCTTGGCGGTGTCTTCTGTACCCGAGACCGCAGGTACCTCGGCCCTTACTCAGACTACAACCTCCGAAGCCATTGTTAGTATGGAAACTCCTACCGGGGATAGGTCCTCTTCCACCCAGGGTGTATTTAGACCCTCTTCTTCCTTTTCCATTAAGGCCTTTACTAAGTCCAAATCAGCCATGCATCCCAAGAGGCCTGTTGCACAAGGGCCATGGCCATCCTCAGGCCCCATGCCTAAAAAGCAGATGCTTAAAATGGCTGAGGATTTAATTACACTTATCAGGGGCTCCCAGCCCCCTCCAGGCAAGAGACCCAGAGTGGAGGAAGATTCCCCCTCCTCTGAACAGGGCTCCATTGTCTCATAACATTCTGATGTAGAAGAACACTCGTACTCCCCTTATGAAGATTCAGATGCAGAACAGTCCATTCCTTCTGTATCTCCCCCTGAGGATTTCTCCTTTGGGGAAACCTTGCACACCTTGGGGGAGCACTTCCATTGGGAAGGCCAAGACTTTTCTGATTCCAAGAAAAGGCTTAGGGAATTTCTTTTGTTACCTCAACATAGACCTCTGGCTATACCTCCGGTCCTGGACATACTTGATGATGTTTACTCGGAGGCTTGTCTTAATCCGGATTCCCTGCCTCCTGCACCAGTCAAACCTGATAGGTACTACAGAGTTCCTAATTCTCACCAATTTCTTTACAAAAGCCATAATGCTGACCCTGAAACCATTTCTCAAGGCCCCAAGGGAATGAAGGCCTCTACTGCCAATAACCCACTTCCTTCCGAAAGAGAATCTAGATCCTTAGAAAGGTGGGGTAAAAAGGTATACATCTCAGCCACCCTAGCCATGAAAGCCTTAAATTGTCAGTTCCATATGCTTAAATATCAGCAGTTTCTGTTATCACAATTAAGAAACAAAATGTCTCAGCCTGAACAACCAGATTTGAAGGAATTGCAGGATATGATGCATAGTGCAGAACAAATGGGTAAACACACCTTGCAGTGTGGCTATGATGCCTTAGAGGCCTCAAGTAGAGTTGCTATTACAGGATCAGTTATTCATAGACATGCCTGGCTTAGGGAACAAAGCTTGCCTGATCATGTTAAAGCTAAACTACTAGATGCTCCCTTACTAAAGGATGTGTTGTTTGGCACTAATGCTGAGGAGATACTACGAAAAATGGAAGAAAAAGCTAAATCTATGCAAACTGTCAAGGCCTTTCTACAGGTACAACCACCACGTTTTAGCAGAAATTGGCCATCAAAAAACTGGTCCTTTCCAGCCACTGACAAGCCCCAAAGAGGTAGATACAGGCGCACAAGGGGCAGAGGACAGTCTCAAGGATCAAGTAGAGGCAGACAATGGCAAACTCCAGCCCCAAGAGGTGGCGAAGACAGTGCACAACAATACAGAAAGCAAACCCAATGACTTCCTTCTTTTTCAGCCCAGCATCTCCCAGCTGGCAGCTCCCCTGGGAGGAAAGCTGGCACTATTTACAAGAAATTGGCATATTATCACAACAGACAAATGGATCCTGCATATTATAAACCGAGGCTACAGATTTCATTTTCACACTCTTCCAAAAATGAGAGGCATGCCAAACCTGCCACACAATCAAAGGGCAGAGGCGCAAATACAAATTTCAAAACTCATGGAAATGAAAGCCATTCAAGAGGTTCCTACTCACGAACAAGGTCAAGGTTTTTATTCCAGACTATTCCTGGTGCCAAGAAAAGGAACCGACTGGAGACCCATTTTGGACTTATCCATCCTAAATACATTTCTACTCGTACCAAAATTCAAGATGCTCACATTACAGCAGCTTCTTCCCATGCTGGGCAAGGGGTTTTGGCTGGTAGCATTGGACCTCAAGGAGGCATACCTGCATGTCCCAATCAGACAAAACTGCAGAAGATACCTCAGATTTCTTGCAGGTTCAATCCACTATCAATTCTCTGCATTGCCCTTTGGCTTATCTACTGCGTCCAGAGTATTCACGAAATGCCTGGCATCAGTAATTGCATACTGCAGACTACAATGGATACAAATTTACCCTTATTTGGACGACTGCCTGATCCAAGCGGACAGCAAGCACACACTACTGGAACATCTGGCATGTCCTTCAAGGATGCATCTGCAGTCCTTACATATGGGTTGTCCTGCCTCAGGCAGCCCTTCGGTCGGCCGGATTCCAAAGTCTGGGTCCAGAGTCGGCTGATGTCGCCCTGTCCCCGACGTCAGAGTGCCTGGGGTATAAAAGCGTCAGCCGACGCCATATTCCTCAGTCTTTCTTGCCGCGCGGTGCCCGAAGCAGAAGCAGTTCGCAAGTGCCGGTCGGCCAGCTCCTGTAATTTCAGCTACCGAAGACTTCAAAAAGCTAAGTACCCCATTGGGGACTCTTTCTTGCCTCAGCCGATGTCAGATCAAACGGTTAAAGTTAATAATTGTTTAACTTGTGGGAAACAAATACCTCATAAGGATTTCCATTCTTACTGCCTCCCCTGCCTAGGCCCAGACCACGACGTCTCGGCCTGTGCAGCCTGTGCTTCCTTCAATCGACGTACTCTTAGGCGTCGCGCGGAGTTTGCATAGGAATTTTTTGGGGCTAGTTACTGTTACAATATGCCGTCGGAGCTTCCGACTACTCATTTACCCAAAAAACGGAAGGACAAGGACCGACACACGCGGACCGTGGTTTCGGCCGAAACCACGCCTAGGCCTACCGCGAGTGTCTCGGTCTTGGCTGAAACCGAATCCTTGGTACTTCCGACCTTCGAAACCGCACAACCGACAACCTCGGCCCCGGAGGCCTCCTCTGAGTCGGTCATAGAATTCCCCTCTGAAACCGGTGCTCTGGAAACATCCGACACCATCTCTTTAGATAAAACTACTCCAGCACGTGGAGCAGCCAGGCCTCCTGCATCCATGTCCATAAAGGCATTCACATGTGCTAAAGCTGCTAAACAGCCAAAATCTCTCCCTCCCTAGGCTATTCCTCAGGGATCCACTACCAGTTCACAGATTTTAAGTTTAGCTGAGGACCTTATTTCCTTAATTAGGGGCTGTCAGCCACATCCAGACAGGGGCTCTCAACCTCCTCTAGACAAAAGGCCCAGGGTTGAGCGCACAGATCCCCAGTCTTCTGATAAGGCCTCAGATGACTCTGCCCTATCAGACTACCAGGAGGAGGCCTTTACGGCCTACAAGGATTCTGATGCAGAGGAATCTATTCCTTCGGCCTCCCCTCCTGAAGAGTTGTCCTTTGGGGAGACCCTTCACTCCATGAGAGAGCATTTCAAATGGCAGGGCCAGGAATTCTCTGATTCCAGGAAGAGATTAAGGACTTTTTTGCATTTACCTCAGCATAGACCTTTGGCTATTCCTCCTGTTTTAAATGTCATTGATGATGTGTACTCTGAGTCTAGCATTTCCCCCGACTCCCTTCCTCCGGCTCCTGTCAAACCCGATAGGTACTACAGGGTCCTGGACTCGCATCATTTCCTTTACAAGGGCCACTCTGCTGACCCAGAAACTATTTCCCAGGGCCCTAAAGGGGTTGCAACCACCACTACTAAAAATCCACTTCCTTCTGAAAGGGAGTCCAGGGCTTTAGAGAGATGGGGTAAAAAAGTGTATACTTCTTCCACTCTTTCTATGAGGGCATTAAATTGTCAATTCCATATGATACAGTACCAAGAGTATTTGTTAGATGAATTGCATAAAAAGCTATCGTCGCCTGAACCCCTAGATCGCAAGGCACTTCAGGATCTGGTGCATAACTCCCAACAGGTTAGCAACCATTTCTTGCAGTGTGGTTATGATGCATTGGAAGCTTCATGTAGGTCGGCAATGACAGGTGCAGTCATACGTAGGCATGCTTGGCTGAAGGAACAAACTCTGCCAGATCATGTTAAAGCAAAGCTTCTGGATGCGCCACTGGAAAAGCAAAAGTTATTTGGCTCCACGGCTCAGGAGGTCTTAAAGAAATTTGAGGAAAAGGCTAAATCTGTACAAACAGTCAAAGATTTTCTCCAGGTCCAACCACCAAGATTCAGCAGAAATTGGCCTTCTAAGAATTGGTCCTTTCCAGACACAGACAGATTTCAAAGAGGCAAGAACAGGTGTGCCAGAGGTAGAGGGCAAGCTAGAGGCTCCTGCAACACGGTTACAGAATTCTCTGGGATACACAATCAACAAAGAGAAATCCAGACTAACACCAACTCAGAAAATAACTTTCCTGGGTGCCAACTTGGACACAAACACCCAGATGGCCTATCTTACGCCAGAAAAACAAGGGCAACTAACTCAGTATTTCAAAACACTAGCAAATTGTACCAGGCTTACTGCAAGGAAAATCCTGCAGGCTTTGGGCTTCATGGCATCTTGCATCCTTTTAATCCCATGTGCAAAGTTCCATATGAGGAAACTTCAGTGGTACCTAAAAAACCTATGGTCTCAACACAGCCACAGCTTGGAAACAATAATACCAATAATTCCCTGTTTGCAAAAGGAATTTCTATGGTGGGCCCAAGCATGCCAAACAAACAAAGGCCTCCCATTCTGCAAGCCTCAAGCAAAACAAGTCATCACAACAGATGCCTCAGATTACGCATGGGGGGCGCACATGACAGAGCACAGAGACAGGGCAAATGGTCCCGAAAGGAAAAGCACCTTCATATCAATCAAAAAGAAATGCTAGCAGTGATAAATGCAATTACAGCTTTCAAAGACTTCTTGCATCCAGGACAATTACTTATAAGAACAGACAACACCACAGTGATGTGGTACATAAACAAGCAAGGAGGAACACATTCATACCCCCTGTGCAGACTAGCCATGACACTTTGGAACTTGGCTCTGGAACGGCAAATTGAACTTCAAGCACAGTACTTGCCAGGTTTGGAAAACACGTTGGCAGACAATCTAAGCAGAAATATGACAGATCCACACGGATGGATATTGCATCCACAGGTGTTTACAAAGATAATCCAAGAGTGGGGAAGGCCGGACATAGATCTCTTCGCCTCCCACAGGAATCATCAACTGGAAAAGTTTTGTTCAAGGACCTTTCACCCAAAGACCTGGAGAGTGGACGCCCTTTCATTCAGTTGGACAGTGTACGCTTTCCCACCTCTGCCCCTTCTACCCAAGGTACTCTTGAAAGCAAGAGCAGACAGACCGAAGATGATACTGATTGCTCCAGACTGGCCAAGACAACACTGGTCCCCACTCCTAAGGAGCCTAACACATACTCCTCCCTGGCCACTACCTCTAATGCCTCTTCTGCTGACTCAGCACAGCTACAAAACTCTTCACGGTCAGCTGAAAACACTCAATCTCGCTGCATGGAAAATATCTTAACAACTCAGCAGACCCTACTTACCAAAGAGGTGCAGGATGTCATTCGGGAGGCCAGACCACCATCTACTAGGAAGACTTACTCCGCAAAATGGAAACGGTTTTGCTCTTGGAATGAGAAAAAAGGCCAGGACCCTAGAAAACTGAATTTGCCTCAGGTATTACAGTATCTAGCTGAACTGCTGAACAGTGGGCTTTCATTTTCCTCCATAAAAATCCATGCCTCAGCCATTTCTGCAGAATTCAACACGGATCCACCTTTATTCTCTCAGCCACTTGTAAGACAATTCCTCAGAGGGGCTAAGAATATAAGACCCCCAAGGAAACATCCAGTGCCAGCCTCTGGGATCTTAATTACATTCTAGAAAAATTAACATTACCTCCCTTTGAGCCAGCTGCCTCAACAGATTTGCAATATTTGTCCTGGAAAACAGCTTTCCTTCTGGCCATTACCTCAGCTCGTAGGGTTTCAGAACTACAGGCCCTCATGGCTGTACAGCCCTTCCTCATCTTCCACCAGGACAGGGTCTCCCTTCGAACCAACCCGTCATTTATGCCTAAAGTGGTATCCAGGGTAGCTTTAAATCAAGCCATACACTTACCTACCTTCTACCCCAACCCTCAAAACAAAGGAGAGAGGTTGTTACATTCCTTAGACATCCATAGGCAGCTTCATTATTATCTGGACAGAACAAAGCCTTTCAGGAAATCTGAACAACTTTTTGTGTCCTATGCTGTAGGAGCTCAAGGAAAGCCTGTTACCAAACAGACTATTTCAAAATGGATAGGCCATTGCATACGGTTCTGTTACTCCTACCATGGGAAACCTGTCCCTGTAGGCATCAGACCACACTCCACCAGGGCCACAGCTACCTCTACAGCCTTCCTCAGAGGAGTTCCTACCAAAGATATTTTGGAGGCAGCCACTTGGGAGTTCTGTACATACCTTCACAAGACACTACCACCTGCCTTTATATTCCAAAACTAGAGCAGGCTTTTCCACCGCTGTGTTGCAGGGCATTCTGGCTCAACCCAGTACCACCTAGTGCCTACCACCCTGTGCGTAGCTTTGGGATTCTACCCATATGTGATTACTGCAGCTGTATGTACGATGAACATAGTACAGTTTTGTACCTACCATAAATGTAGATGTTCGAGTGCTAATACAGCTGCAGTACAGGTTTCCCTCCCTCCATCCCCTCTAGGTACAGGATTAGTGGCTAACTCCTCCTCATACATCCTATTTTGGGTTATCCTCGTATGGTGTATTTGCTTACAACTTCTCTTTTTTGATAACATTGCATTGCTGGAATATATTTATATATATATATATATATATATATAGGCATATAGCCTTATAATTTATGTATTGCCTTCCTTTTGGGGGCACCTGACATCTGGGGCAAGAAAGACTGAAGAATATGGCGTCGGCTGTAACTTATATACCCCTGTCGCACTGACGTCAGGGAAGAAGGCGACAACAACCAACGCCAGACCAAGACTTTGGAATTCGGCCGACCGAGGACCCGCCTGATGGCAGAGAACCCATATGTGATTACTGCAGCTGTATTAGCACTCGAACATCTACATTTATGGTAGGTACAAAACTGTACTTTCAGGTTTGTCAAGGGGTAGGTCTTGCCTACTCAGCCTGGTGGACTTCTTCGAGAAGGTTACCAGAACAATAGACACGTGCAAAATGGTGCATATAGCTTACTTCAATATGGCCAAGACATTTGACACAGTATCCTTTTTGGGTATTGTGCAAAAGCTCAGTAAACTAGGTATAAACCTATACATCTTCCACTGGATAGTCATCTGACTTCCAGACAGGACTCAAGAAGATAAGAGTAAGGGAGTTTTCCCCCACACAAAGGTTAGTTACTAGTGGGGTGCCTCACGGCTCAGTGCTGGGACCACTCCTGTTTGGCATCTGCTTCTCTGAGGTCAGAGCTAACTAACATCAAGGGCCTCTGGCTGACCAAGTTTTCAGATTATTGCAAATTGGGTGCAGTTTGAATCCTCCAAGATACAAATATCCTCCAAGAAGGCCTGACATAGTCTAACAACTGGTGCCAGAGTTATGGTCTAAAAGTCATTGCCAAAAAGTGCAGCATAGTATCTTTTTGAAAGACAGTCACCCCAGTAAACTGCTACATTGAGAAGACACCCCTAAGAGTAGACTCTGTATTCAGGGATTTGGAAATTCAAGTAGACTGATTTGGCATTTCACCATCATGTGTCTACTGTAGTGAGGAAATCATTGTATTATTGCACAACCCATAAGCAGGAGTATGGCATTTAGGGTCTATATTAAACCAGCAAACACTTAAAAAAGCAAACGCAAATTTATTGACCCCATGTAAGAAAAAGCTTACAATCCCGAACACTCGGAACAGCGATTTTTTTCCCAGGGAAAAAAAATTGCTGTTCTACAAAAATAAATAAAAATAAAAACATCAAAACATTACATAAAGTGGGGGGCAACCCCCCCCCCCACACACACACACACCCTACTTAAATATACCAACTCCGAATTTGCACTACAGTGAGGAAAACAGCAAAGTAATGGAGGCAGTCAAACGATTTCTTTCCCAGGGAAAGAAATTGCTTATATGCTGTTTCACTATTTTGCTGTTTTGTACTTTCAAGTTCGATCAAGAGCATTCGAAGGATTGCGTCTTCAGTTATATAATAGGAACCCGGCATTTAGATCCAAAGATTTCCTCATTTCATTTTACTGTGCTCTCATAAGAAAAATAATTGAGTGCAATGCCTCCCTTTAGTATGTACCTGGCCAGGCATATGTAACAAATGAAGCATCCTGTAGGATTCAAAAAGAATACATGGTGTGGAAAACAAGTCCTATGCAGACTTCTACAAAGCTCTGTCCTTATAGTGGGTCACCTACAGGCTGCTGAGAGGTGACCTATGCCTGGCATGTAAAGCAACCTCTGATTCAGCCCTAATGGATCTGTTGCACATCTGTAAAACAATAGCATCAGAAACAACTGACTCAGGGACCTAAACCTTGCCTGCAGTATAAATGCTATATGCTGGAGGGGACAAGTGTGTGTTTCCGACGCTTTCCCTTCTCTGGAACAGACTTCCTATCCACGTGAAGCAGAGTTTATCTCTGCACTTATTCAAGTGAAACTTGGATCAGTTCGTATGGAACAGCAAATATGCCTCTGGTTTGGCTGCTATGTCTGTATTACAGAGAAGAAGGTTGTAAATGTTTGACCGCCCATGCCCAAATATATCATCATCATCATCAACCCCTTTTTCCCAATTTCTACATGGGGTCAGAGTGTTGTCAACTGTCACCAATCGTTGTTATTCAGTGCCACTCCCCTACCTTTTTCAACACTCAGGTCTGACTGTTGCAAGTCTGTCACACAATCCATCCACCATTTTGCTGGACACCCTTGTTTCTTCATGCCTTCTACCTGTCTGTCTCAAATCATCTTCACTAGGTTGTCTTCCGGTTTTCTGCACATGGTGCTTGAACCACCATAATCTGTTCTCTTTGATTTTTTATGCAGTTGGAGCTACTTTGGCTTCTGCTCCTATGTCCTCATTTCATCTTTCCCAGAGTGTGCATCATACCCCACTCTCTCTGGCAGTTCATCTCCAGTTGTCATTCACTCCAACTTTACATAACTTGCTCAGGTTCCGCCTTCCCCAAAATTTCACTCATCCTGTAGAACATTATTCTGTATGTATTATTCTTACAGATTTCATTAATTTTTATGTAGTTTGTTCCTTTCCTAGTCTAAAGATCCTACCTTTACAACATTACATATTTCAGTTATGATTGGTTTAGAGTTTGATTTCCATTTTCAGGTAATTGCTTTTTTCAGCTAGTGATAAACTTAGTAATGCCTTAGTATGTGTAAAGTTTCTATGTCCCACTTCAAAACAATCATTTCCTTAGTTACAATAATTTGCTCCCCCTACATTTCTAACAAAGTATCCTGTAGGGAGTTTTTTAAATTCTGCCAACTCACTTCACCCCCCCCCCCCCAAAAAAAAATGTTCCCGTTTACCCTCCCTCTCTCCCTTCACAACATCAGCATTTACTATTTTCATGAGAAAAACATACTCTGAAATCTGCTTGGGGTATAAAAACACATTTGCAGATACTACTATGCAAAAATTCTAAATCTTCTAGACTTTGTTATATACTTGTGAGCTATATGAATATCCTTCCACTGTTCCTTTGTGTATTGCCTTTCAAATCTCACTTCCCAGTCTTTTCTAACTATGTCTGATTGTTTCTTATAATCTGCATTGTTTTGTATGCCCTACCAATTATCCCTTTTTAACACCTGCTTCTGTTCTAGACGTAGTTGAAAACTCAGCCAAGGCTGACCTTTCACTTAACACTCCCGTATTTCTTTCTGTTAGCCTATACTCAGTCTTCAACCTGTAATCCAAACTTCTACTTGGTGTCATACCACTCTCTCATCTTTCCATCCCTAGCTATTTGCTCCCAGTACATTGGCTGATTTGCTAATTTTCTGCTGTAAATTGCACTCCCTCTTGCCTATTTTCTGTGCTTCTACTTGCAGTCATCTCTTTTGGTAAAATCTCCTTTCTCCACCCCCATGATGGCATAGTTCTTAAAGTACTTTCTCATACTTTACAAATGTAATAATCTGTATGGTCATTTTTATTCTCCTTAAGGACCTGGATCTAAAATCCTAGTCTCTCCTAATTTTGTGATGATCCCCCCACTCCCCATATTTAGACATGATTTCTTTCCACACTGATTTGTTATCTTCTTCTTGTGTTATGTGAAAGCTTAACTGTGTAGCACTACTGAAGTGTCCCTTCAAATTTGGTAATTGAAGACCACTTTTTCTCTGGAGAGAAACAGCTTATCACTCTTCTGCCCTCTTTGTCATAAATAAATTCTTTCAGTTCGTTATTAATTATGGTCCACAACTCCACTAGCTGATAAATGCCTGACCTGTATGTAATACTAAAAGAACTAAAAATATTTGCACTATGTGCAATTTCACTATTCATATCCATAGTCAAGAGCTTTCAGCTTCACAGTTTGAGTTATCTTTTTAGTCTCTTCCTACATATCCTTAGCTACCAAAATAGAATCATGTACTCTCTACACCTAAGTACTTCATCTTGTAATGTTTCCATAAATAAGGGTATTGTTGAACCAATTATTGCATGGGACCATAGTTTAAAGCTATAGCCTTTATTTTATCATGTCCATCCTCCGGTTTCGGAGTACCTGGATCCGAGGAGCCCCAGAGTCAGGGATCGTCACCGATGGTTCCTCCAACCTCGATGCCGGCCATGCCCTTGAGTCTGTCAGATCCCTTGTTGGATCCAAGCTCTCTGAGCCGAGATCTGGGTGTCTGATCCGAGGTGATGAGTGTTTTGGCCCCGTTGTGATCGGGGCATACCATCCCTCTGGGTCCGGCTGTTCCCTCTGGGTCCGGCTGTTCCGGCCTTGGCTCTAATCCCCTCGTCGGATCCGAGGGACACGGCTACCCACCCCACTAGTTTCAGGGAACTTGGCATCCCTTCGGCCTTTGATCGTTGTGGAGAGGGTACTCTCTGGAGGATCGAGACCCCCTCACTCTTTCCTCGGAAATCTGCCCCTGCTCCCTCACATCTGAGTTTGTCTTCCATCATCCAGTCCTCCCAGGGACAGCCTGTGTCGGATATGCCCCAGGCGGTTCCCCTTGAGGAATATGAGACTGTTTGTCAGCCCTCCCCAGAGAGCCCTCCACTGAGGAGGCCCCTCGCAAATGCCAGTGCAAGAGGAGGCACATGGACTCCCCCCCGAGTCCCTCACTGAGGATACTGACTTGGAGGAAGGGGAAGGTTCCCCCAGATCACCCCCCAAAGATGTCTCCTTTGGAGACATAATGGAAATTCTTCGCCAGAGGGGTGGCTGGTCTGCCCAAAAGCCTTCCTCAGATGAGTCGTTATTTCTGGAGGCGTTTGACGCAGGCTCATCTACCTCTTGGGTGTCCCCCCCCCCCCGGCTGACCCTCTGGTGGACCTCATTACCATCAGAGGTTGGAAGGAA
This sequence comes from Protopterus annectens, assembly GCF_019279795.1. Taxonomy (NCBI): domain Eukaryota; kingdom Metazoa; phylum Chordata; order Ceratodontiformes; family Protopteridae; genus Protopterus; species Protopterus annectens. The sequence goes on from NC_056733.1 coordinate 1,602,724,502, forward strand.
CCAGACACTGTAGAGCCAATACCCAAACGGCCAGATAAAGTATTGAGCCCTCCTGCTGACAAGCCCACTTGGAGTAAGGGTTCCCCAGTTCATGCCATGGTGGCGGCAGCCACCAAAAAGGAACTGGACCAGGAAAGTTCCTCGGTTCATCTTCCGGACAAGGAGTGTAGGGCGATGGATCGTCTTGGAAAGCGGATGTTTGCTTCAGCTACCTTTGCTGTAAGGGCACTGAAATACATGGCCCACGTAATTAGACTTCAGCGCAACCTTGTGAAAGTACGTGGAGTCTCCCCCGGAGTCCATTTCGGCCAAGGATAAATGGACATTCTCTGCTTGTATGGCCACTCAAGTCTGTTTCAAATATGTCCATGCGTTTACTCTCTCTCTGGCCACTGAGGGAGCCGCTAGGGTGGTCGGGTCCGGTATTGCCATGAGGTGTCATGCCTGACTCTGGCTTTTCGATTTTTTGGAACCTTTCAAGGTGTCTTTCGCGAATGCCCCTTTTGATGGTTCAACCCTGTTTGGGAAGACTGTCCGAGATATGCTAGTCCAGAGAGAGAAGGACGGGAAAACGCTGTCGGCCATCAGGATCCACTTCTCCAACCCTCAAAGGTCCTTCTCCAGGAACCAGCAAGGGCAGAAGAAGCTGTGGTTCCGGAAGTCTCAGCAGTCCAAGAATGCTCCGGACTCCTCCTCCCCTAGAGGCAGAGGGGGACAAGGTGGGCACCAGCCCAGAGGCAGAGGGGGACCAAAGAACTTTGGGTCACGGGAACCTTTTTCTGACCGACCCGTGCAGCATCCCTGAGGGGTTGCCCGACTGCTCCTCTCTGGAGGCAGTCGGGAGCGTTTTTTGAGGCACCTAACCCAGCGGGAGTCCATCACGTCAGACCGCTGGGTGCTTCAAATAATATCCAGAGGCTATTCTATTCCCTTCATAAACAGTCCCCTATCCACAAGGCACCTCCCAGATGTCCCTCCCACTCAAAGGGAGGTGGCAGCTTTGGAAATCGAAAAGCTGCTAGACAAAAGAGCAATCCAGACAGTGCCCCCAGACCAGTCCGGATCAAGCATCTATTTATTCTAGTATCTTTTTGGTGCCAAAAAAGACGGGGGACTTGAGGCCGATCCTCAATTTGTCCATGATGAACCTGTCCGTTGCCAAGGAGAAGTTCCGGATGGTCACATTACAATCCATTCTGCCGTTCATGCAGGAGGAAGACTGGATGTGCTCAGTAGACCTCAAGGATGCGTACTACCATATCCTGATGGACAGGCAATCCAGGAGGTTCCTCCGCTTTCGACTAGGAGCCAGTCACTACCAATTCGGGGTCCTACCCTTCGGTCTCACCACAGCCCCCAGGGTGTTTACCAAGGTCATGGCAGATGTTCTTCTGTTGCAGTCATTACATTTGGGTTATCTGCTTTCAGTAGCCCTCAGTCAGCCTGATTAACAAAGTCTTGGGTCCTGCGTCAGTTGCTGTCCATTCTTCCATTACGTCAGGTTGTCAGGGATATAAAACATGCAGCCAACACCATTACATCAATCTTTTTTGCCGTGTGGTGCCCGAAGCAGAAGCAGTTTTCAAGTGCTGGTCGTCCGACTCCTGAAATTTTCATTTTCATATTTCAGAACCGAAGTATTCAACTAAAGCTAAGTACCCCATTGGGGAAACTTTTTCTTGCTCCTTCCGATGTCAGTAAAAGTTAATAATTGCATTACTTGTGGAAAGCAAATACCTCACAAAGATTTTCATTCATACTGTATGCCTTGCCTAAGCCCTGACCACGACATACCTTGCTGTCGGTTTTGTGCTTTTTTTAATCAGTCCACTATCCGTCGTCTGTATATTTTTGCCTCTAAATGTTTCGGTTCTCGGTTTAATTAACCAGAAATGTCATTGGTTAGCCATCCGACTACCGGGATTCCGAAAAAAATGCAAAGATAAAGACAGAGACAGGCCGCCGAGGTCCAAAGCTGCCAACAACGCTTCTCCTAAGCCAGTCGCCATTACTCAGTGAGGCGCTTTCACAGCCTGTGATGCCCGCTACTTCTGACTCGCAGGCCTCTACTGAGACCCATTCGATGTCCGCTATGCAGCGAGATGCTTCAACTGTGGAACCTGCGGATGTCTCTACCTTGGTTGGGTCTGGAGCCGCTATGCAGGCACCGGCTTCTGAGGGCGTATTCAGGTCTAGATTTAGGCCAAAATCTCAAACCTTGCCTAAGAAACTGACACCCAGGCCGCATGCTCAGGCCTCTATACCTAAAAAACAAATGATAAGAATGGCTGAAGATCTTATAACTCTAATCAATCAGGGGAAGCCAACCTCCCCCTTCTAAGAGACCTAGGACTGAAGTTGTTTATGAATCTTCCGACCAGGATTCTGATTTTTCTGATTCTTCTGATGATCTGGATTTGCCCTTATCTACTTATGAGGATTCTGATGCAGAGGACTCTATTCCCTCTGCTTCCCCTCCAGAGGATTTTTCTTTTGGTGAGACCTTACATACTCTAAGGGAGCATTTCGGCTGGGAAAGCCAGGATTTTTCTGATTCAAAAAATAGGCTTAGGGATTTCTTACTCCTGCCTCAGCATAGGCCTTTAGCTGTACCTCCTGTACTAGACATTGTTGATGATGCCTTTTCAGAATCTAGTTTGGCCCCTGATTCTTTGATTCTTGCTCCCAGAAAACCTGACAGATACTACAGGGTTCCTGATTCACACAAGTTCCTTTTTAAAAATCCTATTGTGGATCCAGAGACTTTTTCACAGGGACCCAAGGACATTAAGGCTTCTACTGCTAAAAATCCTACCCCCTCTGATAGAAACTCCAGGGCGCTGGATAGATGGCGTAAGAAGGTTTACACTTCTGCAACCTTGGCCATTAGGGCTTTAAACTGCCAGTTTCATACGTTAAAAGTATCAACGACATGTTATTGGATCGCTTAAACAGAAAATTATGTTGATTCCTGACTGCTGAAAATAAAGAATTACAGGATTTAATGCATTCTGCTGAACAGGTTGGAAAACGTACTTTGCAATGTGGATTTGATTCATTAGAGGCCTCTTGCAGGGCTGATGTTACTGGGTCTGTGCTCAGAAGGCATGCTTGGCTTAAGGAGCAATCTTTGCCTGATCATGTTAAAGCTAAATTGTTGGATGCTCCCTTAAGTCAGGATCGCCTGTCTGGCAACAAGGTTGAGGAAGTTCTTAAAAAGAAGGAAGATAAAGCTAAATCTATGCAAACTGTCAAAGATTTCTTACAAGTTCAGCCTCCTAGATTTAGTAGGCACTGGCCCTCTAAAAATTGGTCCTATCCAGCCCCTTCCAGGTCTTCTCAAGCCAAACCCAGACACAGCAGAAACTCCAGGTTTCAGTACCAAGGGACACACAAAACTAAGCAGTGGGGGGTTTCCGCACCCAAATCTGGGAGCAGTAAGACTCCCCCCTATGGAAAACTGTCTCAATGACTTGCTTTTAAAACTTCCAAGTACTTCCCAACTTGAATGCTCCTTTAGGCGGAAAGATTGGTCTGCAGGCCAAAAACTGGGAACTCATTACCCAGGACAAATGGGTTTTAAATATAGTGCCCCAAGGATACAGATTTCACTTCCACACGTTGCCAACACCAAGCGGGTGGCCAGATCTACCCCGAAATCAGTGGGCAGAGCCCCAAAATCAAGTACTCTCTCTCTTAAACATGGGGGCTATTCAGTTGGTACCAGAAGAGGAAAAGGGACAAGGTTTCTATTTGAGACTTTTCCTGGCACCCAGAAAAGGCAATACATGGCGTTCTGTCCTGGACCTTTCTATTCTAAACATCTTTCTGGTGATTCCAAAATTCAAAATGCTGACTTCTTCACCAGCTGCTTCTTATGCTAGGCAAAGATGCATGGTTGGCAACACTAGACTTAAAAGAAGCATACCTGCACATCCCTATCAGGGAGTCTTACAAGAAGATACCTACGCTTCAAAGCAGGCTGCATGCACTATCAGTTCTCTGCACTGCCCTTTGGCTTATCTACTGTGCCCAAGGTATTCACAAAGTGCCTAGCTCCAGTCATTGCATTTTGCAGGCAAAGAAATATTCAAATATACCCATACCTGGACGATTGTCTAATTCAGGCAGAATGCCGGGACATTCTTTTGAATCATCTGGCCTTTGTTCAAAGGGTATTGACTTGCTTAGTGTTCACCATAAACAAAAATAAATCACACCCTGTCAACAAATTATATTCCTGGGAGCAAGTTAAATACAACTTCCCAGATGGCTTTCCACATGCCAGAGAAATGGATTCATTTGACAACCTACTTCAAACAAGTGGCCACAAAAACCCAACTATCTGCAAGGCAAATACTGCAAGCCTTGGGGTTCATGGCCTCCTGCATTCTTCTAATTCCATATGCAAGGCACTACAAGGGTATTTCAAAAGCCTATGGTGTCAACATTCACAGGATCTAGAAGCAAGGATTCCCATCATACCTTGCCTACGCCTAGAGTTCCTTTGGTGGGCAGAGGCCTGCCAACAAAATAGGGGACTACCATTCACATTACCCCCTGCTGCCCAAATCTTAACAACAGATGCATCAGACTATGCATGGGGGGCTCACCTTGCAGGGAAGTGCATTCAGGGCAAATGGAACACAAGTTAAATGCACCTGCACATAAATCAGAAGGAAATGTTAGCTGTACAGAGTGCTCTGACAGCCTTCAAGGAAGGACCACATTCTTCCAGGACAACTAATGGTAAAGACGGACACCACCACTGTCATGTGGTACATAAACAAGCAGGGGGGGGTATACATTCTTACTCCCTCTGCAGACTAGCCATGGCATTGTGGAACACAGCTTTGAGCTACCAGGTGAATCTACAAGCTCAATTCCTGCCAGGAAAACTAAATACATTGGCAGATGGACTAACCAGAAACCTCATGGACCCACACGAGTGGAGACAGGAACCAAGGATGTTCAACATGTTGACAAGCAAATGGGGGAGTCCAGATATAGTCCTGTTTGCCTCCCCCAAAACCATCAACTGGACAAATTTTGCACAAGGATTCCCCACAAGCTAGCTTGGAAAGTGGATGCTCTGTCCTTCAGCTGGAAAAACCTATTAGTTTATGCCTTTTCTCCTCTGCCTCTGCTCTCAAAGGTACTACTAAAGATCAAACAGGGCAAGCCAAGGATGATTTTAATTGCACCAGACTGGCCTTGCCAGCACTGGTACCCACTCTTGCGCAGTGTGTCACGCTTGGCTCCATGGCATCTGCCTCAGACTCCTTCCCTGTTGTCTCAGCAGGTGAACCAGATTCTGCACTCTCAGCTGCAAACCCTGAACCTAGCAGCCTGGCTAATTACCTAATCTCTCCTTTACCATCCCTCAGTCAATCAATGATGGATATCATTTTAGAGGCAAGGAGGCCTAGTACTAGAAAAGTTATGCTGCAAAATGGAAAAGATTTTGTGCCTGGAACCAGTCTCAAGGAACGAATGCAGCAGTGCCCAATTTACCTCAGATTCTGCAATACTTGACTGAGATGCTTCATAAGAGCTTGTCCTTTTTCTCCATCAAAATTCATGCCTCAGCCATTTCAGCTCATTATAGCACAGAGCCTCCCCTCTTCTCTCACCCACTGCTCAAGTGGTTCCTCAGAAGGGCCAAACATTTAAGCCCACCCAGAAGAGCTCCAACTCCAGTCTGGGATCTTAACTTTGTCTTGGAGAAACTCAATCTTCCTCCTTTTGAGCCAGCTGCTACTGCAGATTTAAAATTTCTTTCCTGGAAAACAGCTTTCCTTTTAGCAATCACGTCTGCAAGAAGGGTATCTGAATTACAGGCCCTTATGACAGTGGAACCTTTCATCATCTTTCATGCGGACAGGGTGTCCCTCAACCAATCCCTCCTTCATGCCCAAAGTGGTATCCTGTGTGGCTCTTAATCAGTCCATTCATTTGCCTACCTTCTTTCCTAACCCACAGAACAAAGGGGAACTGATACTGCACTCTTTAGATTGGCACATACAAAATAGATTCTACTTGGACAGGACTAAACCTCAAAGGAAATCTGAACAACTGCTGGTGGCATTTGCTGCAGATACAGAGGGGAAAGCCATTTCAAAACAAACCATTTCAAAATGGATAGGCCACTGCATTCATTTCTACTATAAGCATCATGGAAAACCTATCCCACAGGGCATCAGACCCCATTCGACCAAGGCTGCATCTACCTCTACAGCCTTTCTCAGGGGCGTCCCTACTAAGGACATCCTAGAAGCTGCTACCTGGAGTTCTGTACATACTTTCACCAAGCATTATCATTTGCCAATTTTCTCTAAATCCAGAGCTGGTTTTGCTACTGCAGTCTTGCAGGGCCTTATAGCTGGTCCTAATTCTATTTAAATTCCTCCTCCCAACCTTAGCTTTGGGAATCTACTCAACTGTAATGACTGCAACAGTGAAACACGAAGAACACAGTACAATTGTGTACACTTACCATAAATGTAGATGTTCGAGTGTATTCACTGTTGCAGTCCTGGTTACCCTCCCTCCAGCCCCCTTTCTTCTTTTGGCTATACCTCTACTCTCACTTACTATGCTCAAAAAGCTTTTTGGTGTATTTGCTTTTTTGTTGGAGGTATATCCTTGTATTTATAGATTTAATTGCTTCCCAATAGGGGGCACCTGATGTCTGGGGCAAGAAAAACTGATGTAATGGCGTCGGCTACATGTTTTATACCCCTGACGACCTGACGTCATGGAAGAAGGGACAGCAACCAACGCAGGACCCAAGACTTTGTTAATCAGGCTGACTGAGGGCTGCGGCAAGCAGATAACCCAAATGTAATGACTGCAACAGTGAATACACTTCAACATCTACATTTATGGTAAGTGTACACAACTGTACTTTGTAGCGGCCCACCTGAGGCTTCAGGGCATTCAGGTCTTCCTGTACCTGGACGACTGGCTCCTCACTGCCCCCACCAGGCATCAACTTGTGCTAGCCAGAAACGTCTTTCTTCAGTTTTCAAATCGACTGGGTATTGCAATAAACCTCAAGAAGTCTTTTCTTCAACCTGTTCAGATTCTGGACTTCGTAGGGGCAAGAATAGATTCTCTTCAGGCCAGGATATTTTTGACCCCAGACAGACTTTGGAGCCTGGCCCTTCATGTCTTGGCGCTTCTTCAGACTCCTGCACCCCCAGCGCAGTTAGTCCTGAGAGCCCTAGGGTCCATGGCAACAGCTATAAATCTGATTCCTTGTGCACGTCTGCATATGAGTGTGTTACAGTGGACGTTACAAGTTCAGTGGTCTCTACTATATCATCTCTAGACTTTCCGATCCCTCTAAGCAAAGTGTGCAAAGCTTCTCTCATGTGGTGGCTTCAATCCCAGGATCTGCGAAAAGAACGCCCCTTTATTATGCCTCAGCCCCAAGCCACAGTGACCATGGACGCCTCCTGCTTAGGGTGGGGGGGCATTGCTCGGGCAGGACTGTCCAAGGCATGTGAACCCCAAGCGAGACCGTTCTGCATATCAATGTTTGAGAGATAAGAGCAGTCCTTTTAGCATTGCAGGCCCTTTATACCTCTCTTCCTCTGGGAACTGTTACGATCCAGTCAGACAATATGTCAGTGGTCTGGTACTTCAGCAAACAGGGGGGAACCAGGTCCTTTCTACTTTGTCGAGAGACCATGAGTGTGTGGGAATGGGCGATCTCCACCAACCGTTTTCTGATAGCAACATACATCCCGGGTCAGTCCAACATTTTGGCAGACAAATTGAGCAGGACTATCCTTTCACCTTACGAGTGGTCTCTGAACCCTTATGTAGCGGAACAGATCTTCTTCAAGTGGGGTTAGCCTTGCTGCGATTTCTTCACATCGCCGTCCAATGCGAAGTGCAGCAAGTTTTTCGCTCTGATTCCCCCAACAGGGGGAAGTCCCCAGAGACTCTTTTTTTTCCATGCTTGGCCACCTGGTCTTCTTTATGCATATCCCCAGCTTCCTCTCATGACAAAATTCTTACAGAAAGCTCGTCGGTTGGGGAGCAGGGTTATCCTAATAGCCCCATTCTGGCCTCGTCAAGTTTGGTTCCCTTGCCTACGGTCTCATCTTCTAGCTCCACCGTGGATATCGGATCCCATTCTGGATCTCATTCGTCATCCCTCAGGAATTCCTCCTCCGAATCTGGACAGCCTCAAGCTCACAGCTTGGCTGCCCCAGTTCCATTAGTTACCAGGACTCCCGGTATCTCTTCTCCAGTTAAATCCATTCTGGTAGTGGCACACAAGTTGTCTACCAGGAAAGTGTACAGTAGTAAATGGAAACATTTTTCCATTTGGGCTTCTCAAAGAAATTTGGATCTTTTTACCGTCCAGTTCCAGCGGTGTTGGACTTTTTGTCTCATATTTTCCAGCAGGGGGCCAGCTCTTCCACACTGAAAGTCCAGCTGGAGGCTATATCCCATTTTCATGTAGGGGAAAATTCAGGTTCTCTAGCTGCTGCCAGAATTTGCAAGACCTTTATCAAAGGTACTTTTCTAGTGACCTCCTATCAAACACCCTATCCCTCCATGGGATTTGACCTTGGTTCTTCAGGCCATAGTTGCGCCTCCTTTCGAGCCCGCAGCATCAGTTGACTTGAAATTCTTGTCGTGGAAGACAGCCTTCCTGGTAGCTATCACTTCAGCCAGGAGAGTGTCGGAGCTTCAAGCCCTATGTTTGAAACCCCCATACCTAGTTTTTCATAAGGATAGGGTGTCTCAAAGGACTAACCCGTCTTTTCTTCCTAAAGTTGCTTTGGAGTCGAACATTAATCAGTCTGTTAATCTGCCTGTATTTTTCCCTAATTTTCAAAATAAAGGGGAATACAAACTTCCTTTGCTGGATGTTTACAGGCAATTACGTTTTTACTTACATAGGTCCAAACCTTTCTGTAAATCTGATCAGCTTTTTGTTTCCTTTGCTAAACCCTTTTTAGGGAAACTGGTTTCGAAGGTGACGCTCGCTAAATGGATTTCATTTTGTATTTTACAAGCATATAAAGAACTTGGATTACCAGAACCAGAAGAGGTTCATGCTCATTCTACCCATTCTATGGCTACTTGTGCTGCATTCTGGTCTAGAGTTTCCCTGGATGACATTTGTTCATCAGCTATCTGAGCTTCCTCTCACACTTTTATTACTCATTATAAGCTGGATATGGTGTCTAGAGGAAGGGCTTCTTTTGGCTCTGCAGTGCCTCGGAATATCCTTCCTTAAGGGCCTCCCAAGATTATGGGTAGCTGGGGACTCTGTCCCAGAGGTTGATGATGAAATGAAGTTAACTACTTCAGATAAAGAAGTTATGTACTTACCATAATGTTTCATCTGAGTAGTTAGACTTCATTTGTCAGCAGCCTTCCCTCCCTCCTTCCCCCCTGACCTTGTTGGTTTATTTCTGCTTTTGGGCTCGATGCCTTGAGTCTGACGAGCCTGGTTTATGCGTTTGGGTCAGGTTTTGGTATCTTAGGTTGTTGTGTGTCATGCAATGGGTGGCAAACTCGATCTGAGGATTGCAAGGAGGTTGCAGTGTAGTATGGGTAATGGGGAGGAGCTTGGAACTCTGATCTTTGGCTTGGTAAGCTGCTGGCTTGGATCCGTATCGGATCCAGAACCCACAGGTTGCTGACAAATGAAGTCTAACTACTCAGATGGAAGGTTATGGTGAGTACATAACTTCTTTTTTGTCAGGATAGTACTAGAGTTGTTCCATTCATGAGGGTCTGCTCCTGTCCTGCTCAGCTTGTCTGCCACACAGTTTTACTCTGTGATGTAGGATACCTACAGAGTGAGATTGTGCTGTGAAGCTGTGTAACATGGCTAGTCTACAAAGTGGGTAAGAACTGATTCCCCATTTCTTGTTGATGAATTGCATGACTGTGGTATTATCTGTAACAACTTGATTCAGAAAGTACAGTGCCTAAATTTATGTTCTTGCCCTTCTATTGGTGTCCCACACCTCCTGCATTTTTATCCTTTCTGAAACTGCTCCCCAAGCAAACTGTGAGGCATCTGTGGTGCACGACTGCATTGGAGTAGGGAGGGAGAAGGGGAGACCTAGATTTAGTGAAATTTGCTGTCTCCACTAAGTGATTTCTCTTCTGACAAACGCCAGCACTGGTATTTGAAAAGGTAAAGGCTGCTGGTACTGGGACAAAAAAAGACTTCAGATACCATGTTATCTTTCTCATGTGAAGTTTTGCCAGGGGGTATCATGTGAATCATAGAGGCAATGAGACCCATAATCCTGATGTATTCTCTTGCAGTGACCAAGTCTGAGTGGAATACCTTAGAAATAGATCATCTTTTTTTTTTTTCTGTGGCGGGAAGAAAAAGCTCTTTGAACTGAGGTGTCTAGCTGACACTTCAAGAACACAATCCTGTGTGGAGGCATCAAATTAGATCTTTGAATTTTCTCTAGGAATCCCAGTTTGTGTAAGAGATCTCTCACTCAAGGAAGAGATTCCTGGCACTTCGAAAAAGACTCTGCAAAGATAAACAAGTCATCTAAATATGGCAAAATAAGGATACTCTGTAGCCTGTAATGAGCTATAACTGGAGCCAAACACTGTGCACACTGTAGGTACAGTAGGCTTGCCACCCCTCCGTTTTTTTTCCGGACTATCAGGAAATCAAACTGATTCTCCGGTAGTCCGGAAAACACTGTACAAACTCCGGTATTCTGTTTCAAAAAGGAAACAGACTATCGGAGTTTGTAAATCGGCTGATTTACTATGCTTTTTTTACAGAAAAGCATAGTAAATCAGCCAAAAGCAGGCGGCGGGAATGAAAAAAGAGGGCGTTCCCGTTGAGTGATGCTGTCGTGACATCACAAAATACGAGGTATGTTGGTGGGAGAGGGGTTGGGGTGGGCGGGGTTACTGGTGACGCGAGGGGCGTGGCTTTGCTCCGGTTTTAGCCGTGAAGGAAGGTGGCAACCCTAACAGTGGATAATCCAAAGAATAAAGCAGAGATCTGATAATGGGATTGAGAGACACAAAACCTTAAACACCAAAGTCAGTATCAATTAGGGATGTGATTATGAGCATCTTTTAAATCAAGTTTAACCAGGAAACTTAAATGTGGAAGAAGAGGTAACAGTTTGTGAAGTGACAGCATTTTGAAGTTGAGCACTGTCACAAACAGGTTTAAGAAAGAAAAATCCAGAACTGGTCTTCAAGCATTCTCTTTCTTTGGCACATCCTTGAATAAAAACCTTTCCCAACCTGGGAAAAAGGAACTGGTTTTATCACTCCCTGAAACATCATGTGTTAAAGGTTAGGAGTAAATAGAGGAGTCTGGTCTGGTCTCGTAAATGAGAAATTTCCCCCCTGGAAAGGGGGATTTCAACCTACTGCCATCTGTAACCTTGATAAATGATCTTCAGAACCCATTTGTCTGAAACTGTCTTCCAAAGAGAGGAGTGGAGATTCAGACTTTATGAAAGAGAGGAGTGGAGATTCAGACTTTATGAAAGGGAAGAGGGACTGCTTGGGGGGAGGGGCAAGGGCCCTTAAATAGTCATTCTGACTTGTTGGACTGTCCCTTTTGTTTTTTTTGTTTTTTTTTTGCAGGGGTGATCTTGAATTGTTTTTGCCCCCCCCCCCAGGCATTCTTTTCTTAAAGGTCTGTTTACCCACATGTTGATGAGACTGTGTATTTTGTTTTTGCTGAAAATGAATGTCGGGTTAGAGAATCCCTTAGAAACTTTGGAAGAGGAGGGCTGAAATGTCTGCCTTTCATCACACGTTTTGATAACCTCTGCAGCAGAGGAACCAAAAACTAAATCCCTATCCAAAGGAGAATTTAAAATCTCATTTTCACATCATCTGGGAGATTCTGATAATGCAGCAAGGCACACCTCAGAACAGTACCAGTGGCCATGGCTCTGGAGGAAGTATCAACTTGAGTTAGGCACACACTGTAAACAATGAGATGTGACTTGTAAATAGAAAAAAATTTAATTATTTCAACCAAGATTTTTTTCTCACAAGAAGAAACTGCAGACAAAACATTCATCATACTTTTACTTTCAATTAGAATAAACTTTAATATATTAGCCTGACAGTTCAAAATTATGAAACTCAAAGCATACACTTTTTCCCATACTTGTCAGTAGTCTTCCCGTCTTTAGCAGCAGTAGGATTAATTAAAGCTATAGCTGCTGGGTCAGGTTTGGGTTGAGTGTATAAAAACTTGAGTGAGGAAGTTTATACATTATATCTGGCTTTTTTAGGATCAGCAGACTGCTATCAGGAAAGCTGTAGGCACTGCTACGCACATCCTCAAAAGCTGACCTAACTGGAGGAATGGGTGAAGGTTTCGTAAATACCATCTGTAACATCTCATTGTATTTTCTGAGGGACTAAGAAACCTCAATGTTCTCCTGCTAAAAACAGTGGCACATTCTAGAAATAGTTGCAAAGAAAGAGAAACTCTCACAGGGTGGATCAGAAACTGATTTCTCCTCTGAGTTAGAAATCTAAGGAGAAAACTCTGCATCTGTCCCTTTACCTTCCTATCTAGGTTCAAAATCTTGAATGCCTTCAGGAAAAAAAGTATCCCTCTTTCTTTTACCAGAAACTACCTTATAAGAAGGATTAATATCCTGAATTGAAACCTGAACCAGACTGCGCAAAGTTTTCCTGTGTAAGGAAATTTGAGGAGGAGTAGATGTGTGACCAACAGTGTTGCTAATGGCAGCAGCAGGTTCCCCAGGGTTGTGCACATTCTGACTAAACAGGGAAGTCTTCCCTGTTCCCACTCAGAGGACCAACAAGAGGGCTCTCCCTTGCCCACTGATGGGACCATACAGCTGCAGAGGATGTAGCTAACTCCCAGTCCATAGTGGCTGTAGGTGCTACACCAGAGGGATCTGAAATGAGGAGTGGTCTGAGGAACCAGCATTTGGCCACAGCAGAGTCACCCACCTACATCTGAGACAAATTGCTAGAATGTTGTGGTGGCAAAAGCTGTTTGCTTAACAACTTCTTGCTGTGGTTGGAAGAAGGACTGACCATGGGACTGGTAATTTGTTCCATAGTCAGGCCAAAAATGGTGCCCCTTTTCCCAGGGAAAACAAGCAGCATAACGTCAGTAAAAATGTAAGGTCATTAAAAGTCAGTTCTTTCTCACAAAACACAGTAAAAATTACTTTAAAACACTTTGTTAGCCCCAAAATGTAAACATAATTCTCCACAGAAAAAAAAGGTTTTCAGCTTCTTTAAACAACTTCTAAACTGACAGGAAAAAGTGTGCTCTCTTTTAGAAGTACAGTTAGGTTTCATGGCAGTCTGTTAAAACACAGACTCCTAGCTTAACAATAACTTTCTTAAGCAGGAAAGTGCATTAAAACACTACATTTTTGAAGGTGGAAGGTTTTTTTTCCCAAAGGGAACTTATCTTCCAAACAAAGGAACAGCATAAGCCAACCGTCGATCCTTGGAAGCCTACAGAGGAACACATGCTTCAACAACAGGAAAGCTCTGGCTGGCTTGATACCCAAACCTGTTTTTTTACTCAGCTCAGCTGGAGCCGACTAATGGTTTGGGCCTGGGGAAGGTGCCCTGAAGTTTGGAAGCTGGGGGGGCTGTTGTATCCTATGGAGGATATAACCTGTATAGCCAAGGCTACTGCAGCAGTGATTAGTATGATGAACCTCAGCTATTTGTCTTCTTGCTCCTGGTAGATATTTTACATTTCTCATCAGAGATATTAAGTGGCTAACATTCTGCTCCATCTTCTGCCAATGGAAGATGAATCACTAATCTATCTGTGTTGTGTTTGTTATAAGAATTTCCCCAGATGGGATGCCTGTATTTTGTTCACCTGGTTGTCTGTGTGCACCTTCAGTTAATATTGTGACTTTGCCTTCCCAGACTGGAATACAGCCATCTCTGTTATGTAGTCCTTCATGGCATGTTTATACTCATAAGTAAGCTTTTTCCATTGAGGGTCCTTCTGCACTTTTGCAGTGGCAGTACTGCTTGGTATTCAGTTTAAGTGTTTTAGCCACTGCATTGTGACCCTCAAATAAGATAAGACCAGTATGTGAGTACTACTCATACGAGTTAGTCTTTTTTAATTTGTCTGATTCAGTGGGTACTTTGCTTCTGCCTTCTTAACTTATTTTTTTTCTTTTTTGGGGTTATTTTGGACATCTTGTCAGAGCTGTAACTGACTGATTGTTTCTGCTGTTTTCTGTAACTGTTGATTTCTTTCAGATGAAGCCAGTTTCAGCATGGGTCAAGAACTTGGAAGTTAATTTAACAGTGGACAGTGTGTGTGTATGGGTGAACAAAGCTGTATCTTTCTTCTCCAAATGTAAAGACTTGTGGGATTTGTAAAAGAGCTTTGTCAGAATGCATATAGGGAAACCACTTAAGGTCTGTACATTACAGATAACCCTCTCAAAAAGTAGCTGTTACAGATAGCACTTGTATATTTGTTTATCCCTGAGCATCTTAGTTGCTTACTATGAATCCCTCCCACCATATTAAAATGCATTTTGTGACCTCCATAACTTCACACATGACTATTACTAATGCCTCACTAGTGATGTTCATCGTGTTACCCTGCTGCAGTCATCACACTTTGGTTATCCTGCCATCAGGCGCGGTCCCGCAGTTGGCCCAAATTCCAAAGTCTTGGTCCGGCGTCGGTTGCTGTCGCTTCTTCCCTGACGTCAGTGCGCCAGGGGTATATAAGAGACATCCGACGCCATTTTCTTCAGTCTTTCTTGCCGCGCAGTGCCCGAAGCAGAAGCAGTTCACAAGTGCCGGTCGGCTGACACCTGAGATTTTCGAATCGAGTTTCAGTCGGAAGTCTTCAAAGCTAAGTACCCCGTTGGGGAACCTTTTCTTGCCTCAGTCCGATGTCAGAAAAAGTTAACAATTGCATTTCTTGTGGGAAGCAAATACCTCATAAGGACTTTCATTCTTATTGTATACCTTGCCTAGGCCCAGACCACAACGTCACTGGTTGTCGGTTTTGTGCTAGGTTCAAATAAGCGAACTATAATGCGACGCTTTGATTTTGCACGGCACTACTTCGGTAGGAAATTTAATTACACTATGCCGTCGGAGCAACCGACTACCGGCGTGCATAAAAAATGCAAAGATAAAGACAGGCAGCCTAGATCCAAGCCAGACTCAGAGGCCTCGGCTGGGCCGGTCGCCGGTCCTCCGGTTTTCACTGAGGCACCTACGCAGCCCCTGGCTACCGCAGGATCAGAACCCCAGACCACTTCGGATTCTCTAGCAGAGAGTTCTAGGCCGACGCAGCCATTTTCTTTAGGCAATACCGACGACTCTGCAGAAGGAGAAGCCGGTGCTGTAGAAACACCTTTGGTTTCTGAAGGTGTCTTCAGACCGACTACTCTCACCATAAAATCTTATGCTAAGCTTAAGACTCCTCTAAAGTCAAAAAAGACTGCACTTCAGTCTCCAGTTCAAGGCCCCATGCCTAAGAAACAGATGCTTAAAATGGCTGAAGATTTGATTTCTTTAATCAGGGGTTCCCAACCCCCCCCCCCCCCCGACAAAAGGCCTAGACAAGAGGAGGATTATGCCTCCTCTGATCAAGTGTCTATTTCCTCAGGCTCCTCTGAGGAACAGGATTACTCCTTTCCCCCTTATGTAGATTCTGATGCTGAAGATTCCATTCCCTCAGCTTCTCCTCCTGAAGACTATTCCTTTGGGGAAACCTTACATACAATGAGGGAACATTTCCACTGGGAAGGTCAAGACTACTCCGACTCAAAGAAAAGGCTCCGAGAGTTTCTTTTACTCCCCCAGCACAGATCACTTGCTATCCCCCCAGTTTTAGACATTGTGGATGATGTTTATTTAGAATCTAGTCTAAATCCAGATTCTCTGCTTCCTGCTCCAGCCAAACCAGATAGATACTATAGAGTGCCTGACTCACACAAATTCCTTTTCAAAAGCCCTGTTGCTGATCCAGAGACAATCTCCCAGGGTCCCAAAGGGGCTAAGGCTGCTATGGCCAAAAATCCTGTACCCTCTGAAAGGGACTCCAGAGCACTAGATAGGTGGGGGAAGAAGGTTTACACCTCAGCTACTTTGGCTATGAGAGCACTAAATTGTCAATTTAACATGCTTAAATACCAGCAATTCCTAATGTCTCAAATAAAACAAAAGATGAGCACGCACCCTCAACAGTCTGAATTCAAGGAAATGCAGGATCTGTTGCATGCAGCTGAACAGGTGGGCAAACATACTTTACAATGTGGATTTGATTCCTTGGAAGCTTCCTGTAGAGCAGCTGTTACTGGGTCTGTTATACGTAGGCATGCTTGGTTAAAGGAACAAACTCTGCCTGACCATGTTAAAGCAAAGTTACTAGATGCACCTTTACAGCAGGATGTCTTATTTAGGGTTAAAGCAGAAGGGGTTTTAAAGAAAATGGAGGATAAGGCAAAATCTATGCAGACGGTCAAAGATTTCTTACAGGTACAGCCCCCACGCTTCAGCAGAAGTTGGCCAACAAAAAATTGGTCCTTTCCAGCTTCTGACAGACCACAGAGGGGTAAATACAGGCACCCAAGGGGCAGAGGACAAGCACAAATCCCTTACAAACCTCGCCAATGGGGCACTGCAACACAGAAGGGAGGAGAAGACAGGTCCCAAACTACTAGAAGGCAAACACAATGGCTTAAACCTCAAACTGCCAAGCAAAACTCTCTTGGCAGCTCCCTTGAGAGCAAAATTAGCACTTTTTGCAGACAACTGGCGCATCGTCACAAAGGACAAATGGCTCCTAGACATTATCTCACAAGGATACAGATTCCATTTCCACACCTTGCCAAGGATAAAAGGCATGCCAAACCTGCCACAAAATCAATGGGCAGAAGTGCAAAAACAAATTACAGCTCTCATGGACATGAGAGCCATTCAACTGGTACCTACACAGAAGCAAGGCCAAGGATTTTACTCAAGGCTCTTTCTAGTCCCCAGAAAGGACAATGCTTGGAGACCCATTCTGGACCTTTCAGTTCTAAACACCTTCTTGCAAGTACCCAAATTCAAGATGCTAACACTACAGCAGCTTCTTCCCATGTTGGGCAAGAAAGCTTGGCTAGTAACGTTGGACCTCAAGGAGGCATACCTGCATGTCCCTATCAGACAAAATTGCAGAAGATACCTCCACTTCATTGCAGGTTCAACCCACTACCAATTCTCTGCACTGCCCTTTGGCTTATCTACTGCGCCCAGGGTCTTCACAAAATGCCTGGCACCAGTAATTGCATACTGCAGACAAAGAGGAATTCAAATATATCCATACCTGGACGACTGCCTCATCCAAGCAGAAAGCAAGGACACTCTCTTAACATCATCTGGCTTTTGTAAAACACCTTCTAAGTTGCCTAGGGTACACAGTAAATGAAAAGAAATCAAAACTAGTGCCCTCACAAAATATGACATTCCTGGGTGCCAGCTTGAATACAATGGCCCAGATGGCTTACCTGAAGCCAGACAAACTACTACAGCTAACTCAATACTTCAAAACAATGGCAACAAAGACCCAACTCCCTGCAAGAAAATTCTGCGGGCCTTGAGCTTCATGGCATCTTGCATACTACTAATACCATTTGCAAAACTGCATATGAGGAAATTACAATGGTACCTAAAAAGCGTATGGAATCAACACAGCCACAGCTTGGAAACAATGATACCTTTCATTCTCTGCCTTCAACAGGAGTTTCTATGGTGGTCACAGGCATGTCACCTCAACAAGGGTCAGCCTTTCACCTTACCCCCAGCCAGGCAAACTATGACAACAGATGCATCGGACAATGCCTGGGGGGCACACATGGCAGAATGGTGGGTTCAAGGCATATGGACTGTAGACAAAAAAAATCTGCACATCAATCAAAAAGAAATGCTAGCTGTGCAGAATGCCCTGACAACCTTCAAGGACCTCTTACATCCAGGACAGCTTATAATAAGGACAGACAACACCACAGTGATGTGGTACATAAACAAACAAGGGGGTACACACTCCTACCTTCTATGCAGGCAAGCAATGACCTTGTGGAACACAGCACTGGCTTACCAAGTACAATTACAAGCTCAATTCCTGCCAGGAATAAAGAACACATTGGCAGACGACCTAAGCAGAAACATCATGGATCCCCACGAGTGGAAACTGGATCCACAAGTATTTGCAATGATAACTCAAAAATGGGGACACCCAGACATAGACCTGTTTGCCAGCCCCCAAAACAATCATCTAACGAAATTTTGCACAAGGACATTTCACCATCAAGCTTGGAAAGTGGACGCACTCTCATTCAGTTGGAAAATGCTGTCAGTATATGCCTTCCCTCCATTGCTCCTTTTCACAAAGGGTGCTGCTGAAAGTCAGGATGGAGAGACCATGAATGATACTCATTGCCCCAGACTGGCCACGCCAGCACTGGTACCCACTATTAAGGAATATGGCCCAGGGCCCACCATGGATTTTACCCCAAAGTTCTCATCTGCTCACACAGCAAGACAATCAGATTTTACACAGTCAGCTCAAAACCTTAAATTTGGCTGCATGGCAAATCTCCTAAGCAACCAGCCAGCTCCTCTTTCACAAGCTGTTATGGATGTTATTCTGGAGGCCAGGAGGCCCAGCACCAGGAAAGCCTACTCAGACAAATGGAAAAGGTTTTGCACCTGGAACCAAGCTAAAGGCCAAAATACCCTTCTGCCGGACATACCTCAGATTCTACAATATTTAACTGAGATGTTACACAAAGGACTTTCTTTTTCATCTATTAAAATCCATGCCTCAGCTATTTCAGCTCACTACAACAAGGATCCTCCCTTATTTTCACATCCACTTCTAAGGCAGTTTCTCAGAGGGGCCAAAAACATTAAGCCTCCCAGGGGAGCACCAACACCAACTTGGGACCTCAATTTTGTTCTAGAAAAACTTACGCTACCTCCTTTTGAGCCAGCTTTCTCAGCTGACTTAAAGTTTGTATCATGGAAGACTGCCCTGCTGCTAGCAATTACTTCAGTCAGAAGAGTCTCAGAACTTCAGGCTCTTATGGCGGTAGAGCCTTTCATTTTTCATCAAGACAGAGTTTCTCTACGAACTAACCCCTCCTTTATGCCTAAGGTGGTATCCAGTGTGACTCTAAATCAAACCATCCATTTACCCACCTTCTTTCCAAACCCGCAGAACAAAGGAGAATGACTCCTGCATTCCTTGGACATTCACAGGCAGCTACGTTACTACTTGGATAAAACTAAGGTTTTCAGAAAATCTGACCAGCTTTTTGTATCCTATGCTGCAGCATCACAAGGAAAGGCTATCTCAAAACAGACCATTTCCAAATGGATAGGACATTGCATACATTTTTGCTACACCCACCATGGAAAACCAATTCCTGCTAGCATTAGGCCCCACTCCACCAGGGCAGCAGCTACATCTACAGCCCTCCTCAGGGGGGTGCTTACCAAGGATATTCTGGAAGCTGCAACTTGGAGTTCAGTACACACCTTCACCAAACACTATCACTTACCACTATACTCTTAAGACTAGAGCTGGCTTTGCCACTGCAGTTTTGCAGGGCCTTCTAGCCTCCTCTAACCCTGTTTGACTCCACCTCCCATCCTTAGCTTTGGGATTCTACCCAAGTGTGATGACTGCAGCAGGGTAACACGATGAACATAGTGCAGTTTTGTACCTACCATAAATGTAGATGTTCGAGTGTATACCCTGCTGCAGTCCAGGTTACCCTCCCTCCACCCCCTCTGAACTAGCTGAACTTATCTCTACCACTCTATCCTATGCTACCTCTGTGGTGTATTTGCTTGTGCCTTATATATATATATATATATATATATATATATATATATATATATATATATATATATATATATATATATATTTTGCCTACCTATTGGGGGCACCTGACATCTGGAGCAAGAAAAACTGAAGAAAATGGCGTTGGATGGCTCATATACCCCTGGCACACTGACGTCAGGGAAGAAGCGACAGCAACCGGTGCCGGACCAAGACTTTGGAATTCGGGCCAACTGCGAGACTGCCTGATGGCAGGATAACCCAAGTGTGATGACTGCAGCAGGGTATACACTCAAACATCTACATTTATGGTAGATACAAAACTGTACTGTCTTTATAGTAAAAATGTGACCTCTTGCTCACTAGAGCACTTGGTTCTGTAATGTGCAGTACCGCCCTTTTCTTCATGATCAGATCGCTTTGGCAAAACTGTATACTCTGCCTTGCATAACCTCTAGTGTGGAAGAGAGCAGAGCAAACTAGCTCTCAACCTCTTTTCTCATGAATCAGGAACAAATCCAGAAATAAACTGGGATATTTGGGAACACTTTAACTTGAAAACTTGAAAGAATAAGTGAATGTGAATTAAACATTTTCTGAAGTAAAAGAAGGCTATAAATCTAATATTAGTCATTAAGTGCAGTCTTTTATTTTTCTCCCAAGATCACTAGTTTTAGCAGCTCGTCTAAAACTTCATCTTGAGTCGAGATACATTTTTACTTAATGCATTTTTATTAGGCTAAATCTGTTGACATTTGAGTTTGTTGGGCACTTATTTCTATGTTGATAGTGTAGGAGATTAGATTGTTGGTTTGTTGTATAGCTATTTACAACTGAGGGTCAGTTCATAGTCAGTGAATTTTGCTTATCTTAGTCCTGATGTATACTTGATGTACAACAGTCAGTCACAGATTTAAGACAGATTAGCATGGAACCGTTCTGGATTTTTGTTTAGTCGTTTATAGTTTCATATGTTGATGTCAAGTTGTTGGCTGGAGAGCCATTGAGAAGCTTAATCACATTATTACCCTTGTAGTAACAAGAGTAGACTTGTTCCTTCTGAACAGAACTTCATGTGCACTAATACCAGTTATGAATGTGCAGTTACCCATCCAGTCAAGGCTGGCTTTGAAGATAATCAGGGAGTTACTTTGCTTGACATACTGTTGAAGTCTGTTCCAAAAGTGGGAAAGGAATGTATTGTGTTGACAGGTGCTGCTACTATTACTCTGCAGGTTTAGGTCTGAATGATGCAAATGTAAAGAACTGCTTTTTATTTTTCATTGTATATTTTTTTCCAGGTTGGTAGAATTAATAAATTTATTTGATTTAATTTATACTTGGTATATGATGTGATTAATAATTGGTGTGAGACACTGAAACAAGGTATCTTGTTCAAGCCTCTCTCTCTTGCATTTTTCTTTAGGTAGAGTAAGAGAAAAACATTCATTGATTCATTCATTCTTGATTTATCTTTTATATGACTATAAGCAAAAGTGAATTGAGGTAAAGCAAAAACATTAATTCTTGATTTGTCTACGATTTGACTATAACCAAGTATGAATTGATTGTTTTTGAAAGTTCTATGTCTTTGAGAGTCTTTCTACTTTCTGAATAGTACTAGGTGCTTATGAAAAAAATGTGTGAAATTGCTTCATCAGAACAATATAGTAGGCTTGGTTGATCTTTTGTTCCTGCATAAAGAATTTTAGGTTAAACTAGTTGTTAACCTGTCTTCTCTAGTTTTAATTATCTTTCACTTTTTCACATATCTGGCATGTGTTTTGCAAGTCAAGTCTAAAACTTGAGACAGAAAAGCCTAGCTAGGTTACAAAGACACCTCTACATAAAATAAAATAGAGAGAAAAAAAATGAATGATCCAAGACTGGAAAGGAAACAAATGTCACAGACTGTATAGGAAGAGTGGGAGAACGATTTTTGAGATGCTCAGGAAGAGGATGATTTCTGAGATGCCCAGGATGAAATGTGCAAATGTATACTTTGCTTGGGGACCACTGAAATGGCACATGGTGTAGAAACTTTGCAGAATGGGAGAGTTTTTTTGGACACCAAAGGTGATAGTGGACTGGCTAGTTAAGAAAGAATAAAGTGGTGCTGGAGGCACAGACAGAGTGGGGTGGGGAAAAGATTGGAGTGAAAGGCAAGGGAACAGAGTACATGGGAATAGAAAGTCAGAAGAGTTCAAGAAAGTGAGATGCTGCCAGAGTAATATGAAGGCAGAAACTGGAAAGGAGATGGAGCCATGGAAAGGGGAGCAAGAAGAAAAAAGCCAGGATAGAAGGACAAGTGCAAAGAGCAGTGACAGCTGATAAATGGTTGATAAAGCCATATGTGGCCACATAGAAGTTAACATTACAAGGGGATCAGTACCAAAGATATCTAAGAGGAACATTTCAGCCATATGGGGAGATGGAAGGAAAATGGGACAGAAGAGTGGCGAGAGGAGAGAACTTGTCAGAAGAACATAAAAGGGATAGGGAAATTAGTAGCTGCAGCACAGAGATGGGGAGGCAGCCAACAGGAGCAGTGACAGGGACTAGGGGGGGTGAGGTACACGGGAAAGGTTACATATATGAGAGCTGTGGCATGGGATGTGAAGGGAAGGAGGTGGAAGCCTGTGCAAGGACAGAGAAGAGGATTTTGGTGATTGGAGACTGAGTTGCAAAGAACATTAAATGTCTATGTAGGTGAGAAAGTTGAAACTTGATACCACAGAAACCTGCCTGTCTTGCAGCTTGAACTCAGTAACATGTAGTAGGTAGTGAGCAAAATGATTACCAAGGGATTAGGGAGGATGCATGTTGTGGTGTGTGCCAGTACAGTGATCTCTCAGAGGAGACAGATGAGGTAGTAGTCTATATGTTTACGGAGGTGGCAGCAGGATTTTAGGAGAGTTATTTGGAGAAATGTTTCATGCATGTGTATAGGCAGTACACTGTAGGAAGAGAGGATTAGGAAGTGGCTGTGACAGTGGATTAAAGGCAAAGGACTTGGAATTGATGTGAAGGTGGGGGAAGTTGGGAAGGACTTAGCAAAGAGACCACCATCTCTATGCAGGGGACATACTTCATTGTAGTCAAGAAGGTAAAGTAGTGCATAATGCTGGTTTGGCAAGGCATGTTTCAATGATCATGTCTTTAAACGTGGATGGGAGTGGGGAAAGAATGTTATATAAGCAGATGACTTTGTTAAATTGTTTTCTGTGTATTTCTTATGTTATTTTGCATTACTTCTATTTTTGCTGTAAATGTTTTGTTTACTGAGACTTGGAAATATGCTAGAAAGGGGTCTTGCACGGCCACGTCAGGCTGTCACAGTTAAAACAGATGCAAATAGTTGCAGAGGAATGACCAAAGCTAGCTTGGAATATGGCTGGGAAGTATAATATTTTTTCCCTCAAATATTTTTTTTTTTTTATTTTCAATTAAAATAACATTTACATACTATTGTTAAATATAATTTTAAACAACTATATACAATATTTACAATAGCCTGACTTTCAATTATATACACTGTATGTTATTAAATATAGAATTAACAGATCATTTATCAGAGATACAATATCGATTATTGCAATGTGTCCAACAAAGATATAACTTTCTTCCAAGGGTTAATGGCCTGGGATAGATTTGTAGTTCTTTGATTTTTATTTCCATCGATGCAGTTGTCTTCAGTAAAGTGTAGAATTCTTCCAAGGTTGGGGGTGTATTTGAATTCCACCTTCTGGTTATGCATTTCCTAGATATAACAAGTATTGTCCATAACAAATACATATTTGTCTTATTCAAGTAGGGACCTTCATTTACATTTAGAATTATCAATACTTTAGTTACAGTAAAGGATTCATTAAAGCTTGTAAAAAATGATTGATTCCATTCCAGTATGATTTCATTTTGTTACATTCATAAAAAATATGAATCCAGTCTGCTTTGACTTTTCACACCTCAAGCAAAAAACATTTGTAGTAGTACTGATCAAACCATTTGTAGTAGTGCTGATCAAACCATTTGTAGTAGTGCTGATCAAACCATTTGTAGTAGCGCTGATCAAACCATTTGTAGTAGCACTGATCAAACCATTTGTAGTAGTACTGATCAAACCATTTGTAGTAGCACTGATCAAACCATTTGTAGTAGCACTGATCAAACCATTTGTAGTAGTGCTGATCAAACCATTTGTAGTAGTACTGATCAAACCATTTGTAGTAGTGCTGATCAAACCATTTGTAGTAGTACTGATCAAACCATTTGTAGTAGTGCTGATCAAACCATTTGTAGTAGTACTGATCAAACCATTTGTAGTAGTACTGATCTTTTTAATTATATCTTGTGTTAAAAAATGCTCTATGTAAGTATTTCCAGTTAAATATTTTCCAGCACTGTGTGTTAGAGGTGTATTTAACTGATAGTAAGATGTTAGTTTTAATTTCTTCTGTTAACTGCAATGACTGACCTTTTGTTAAGAACTGCCAGTATGATGGTTTGGGAATTGTTTTATATGTTATTAACTCTTTATATAGATTTAAAATGGAATTTTTCTTTTCACAACTATTATATACAAATTCATACAGAAAATGTATTAGATTTGGAATATCTTTAAATGAGGAATTATTAATTAATCTGCATAAATCTTGAGTGTATATTAGAATGCTTTGTAAGGTTAACCAGTCCTGTGTTGGAATATTGTAAGCAATTTTTATCATATATCTAAAACATTTAATTTATATACACATTGAAACCAGCATAAGAATCCATTTTGTTCCCAGGAGGTTATTGCTTCCCTGTATATTTTGTGAGAAAAGTTCTTAGTGATGGTAAATGGGGTTAAAATGTCAAACCATAGTTTTAGATCTATGCTAGCATTGATAAGTTTCCTAAAGGAATTGATGTAATGATTAATCAGTGTTGTTTTAGAAGGTTTTGTTATATTGTATACTTATGCATAGTATGTACCAGGGTTTGTTTGATTTGTCTACTATTAAAATATTTTTTAACAGATTAAATTCATTTGTTAATATAGCCGTTGTTAATTCTTTCAAGTTGGCAAAATAATTTGGGTTTATCCAGTCTATTGTAGTTTTAAGCACAGATGCTTTTGTATATGTTTCTGTTTCTGGGAAGTTCAATCCTCCTTGTTTCCAGAGTCAAATGTGATGAGTTAGAGCAACTCTGTTCTTTTTGGGATACCATAAAAAGTTTTTTAAACATGAGTTTATTTCTTTAAGACCGCATCTTTCAGGAATTAACTGTATTTCTAATGCTACATATAGTATTTTTGGCAATAAGACCATTTTTATTAATTGCAATCTGTCTTCAAAAGTTAATATAATTTTGTTCCACTTTTCTATATATATTTTTGTTTCAGTGTTTTTATAATTTATTAATATTGTTTTATTTATATTTTTGCATAACACTATTCCTTAATAATTTAGCGTAAGTTCTTGTTTTCCTATGATGGATTTATCTGTAACTTGTAGTTCTTTTTTTCTTATTTAAAAATAGAAATTTTGATTTTGATCTATTAGTGTAGACCTGAAATCTTATGAAATTTCTCCATTACTTCTTCTAGCTCTCCTAATGACTCTCTGCAGTTTGATAGGGTTAATGAACTGTCATCAGCAAAAAGCATTATTTTAGATATGTACTGGTCATATACTTCTATTCCTTTTATTCTTGGATTATTGTGTATTATTTCTGCAAGTACTTCTAAAGCCAAAGCAAATAAAATAGGAGAAAGGGGGCATCCTTGTTGTTATATGGATAGATTCTGAGGTGAAAGGACCTAATTTAATGTAGGCTAAGTTATTAATATATACGCTTTTAGTAATGAGATGAAGTAAGGAGGAAATTCGAATAATGCTAAAGATTTAAATAGATATTCCCAGTTGAGGGAATCAAAGGCTTTTTCTATGTCTAGTCCAATTACAAGTGTTTGTCTATCTTCTTTATTCCCATAGTCTGTAAGAGTAAGTATCCTTTTAATATTATGTGTGTGCCTGTTATATAAAAATCCAGTTTGATCATTATTGTTTTTTGAAAGTGGGATTTTCATTCTGTTAGCTAGTATTGACATGAATATTTTGGAATCATTATTCAGTAATGATGTAGGTCTGTATGAGATGCAAAGGTCTGATGGTTTATTATCTTTTAGAATTGGTGTTATGAGAGAATATTTCCATGAGGGTGGTATTTTTGCTTCTGACTGGACTTCTAGCAAAGTTTTATGAAAAAGGGAGATTACTGTTGAAGGGAAGTGTTTGTAAATTTCCGTAATTATACCATCTATCCCTGGAGCTTTGTTAGATTTACTTTCTTTTATCTTGGCAACAATTTCTTTGTAGGATATAGGTTTTTGTAGGTCTAGTTTTAAGTTTTCGGGATTTTTTTTTATATTGATAAGGTTTGTATCTAAGTTTATTTGGATGGTATCTAAATCTTCTTTTTTGAAGTGTTCCATATAATGGAACTGAAATGCTTCAAGGATGTCTCCTATATCTGATACTTTTTTAAATTTCTTTTCATGATATATACTACTATTGTTATTTGCTTTAGATTGTATTTTAATTCTTGTAGATAAGTTATGTAGATATCTGGGGGAGGTGGCTAATGAGTTTATTTTTAATTTTTCCAAGGCTAGACAAGTTGTGTGTGTTAGAATGTCATTAAATTTTTTATTTAATTCCTCTATTTCTTTTTTGACTTCTGGACAAGTCTGTTTTTTTTTTTAGATTTTGCTGTCAAGAGTCTGGTTTGCAAGTCTAATGATTCAGATTCCCACTCTCTAGCTTTCTTTTTGTACCAGCTAAGGGTATTACCAAATAAATATGCTTTTATTGAGTCCCAAACCATGACTCTACTGATTTATGTTGTATTATTAATTTCAAGAAATAATTGTAGTTCTGACAACATCCAGGGTCTGAAATCTTTAATTTTCGTGATATATGATGGAATTCTAGTTGAGAGGATTAAAGGTTTAAACTCTGGAGGTTCATCATCAGAGAGTCATGATATGAGAAGGGGCATGGAACTATTGAGAAGTTGAGGATTTTTGTTTGTAAATCTTGAACTACAAATAATTTGTCTGTTCTGGTTTGTGTTCCAAATCTATGGTCTTTATGGGAAAATAATAAGGATTTATCATCTTTTACTTTAAAAGTGTCAATTAAATGAAATGAATCAATCCATTTTTTAAGGATTTTGAAATAGTACAATTAGTCTCCTCCCAGTATAAGATTTCCTTTATAATTGTTGGAAATAAAATCTAGGTGTTTTTTAACCGTTCCTGCTCCAGTTCCTGGGAACCAATATAATTTAATTATAACAAATGCTAGTAGACCTTTTTTGTCTTCATATTTATAAATAACTTTTGGAGTGATTATGTTTTTCTTCCAGAGAATTGATACTCCTTTTGTCTTTGTTCTATAAGAGGATTGAGCTAAAACTGTATAGTCCTTAGGGTTCCAAATAAAGCTATCATTGGTCTTAAAATGCATTTCCTGGAGAAATACTACTTGTGCCTTATTTAGATTTAAATATTTTAGTAAGTTTGATCTTTTATTTGCATTATTTAAGCCATTGGTATTTAATGATAATGTTAAATCCATTTCAAGTTATTGTTGGAAGAAACTTTTTGCTTTTTTTATTATTTTAATTATAGTAGTTATACCATATTCTCTGATAACATTGGATGTTATTTTTGTGTGTGTCAACTTGGGAGTGTAATTTAATGTTCTTTCCTCTTTAAATATAAGTAGTATAAAATTCTGATCAGGCTTTATAAAGTACTTCTATAAAACATTAATTTTAAAGTATCAATTACAAGTAAATATGAATTCCCCATTAAACATGGAATGAAAGTCATTCCTAATCCAGTAGATAAAGATAGATCTAATGAATTATCACTCATACCTTTAACCAACAATATCAACTGAGCTCCATATGTTAAATTATTATATGGGGATTTTTCTTAAGAAATATGAAATTCTGTTTTATTCTATTATTGTTGTATAGTGTTTTATATGTCAAGATGGAATGTTAGTAGTGTAAACAATTATTATGTTGACTTAGAAAATATCCAATATTTAGTTGCCCTTGAGAGATCCCAAACATGTCAGATATGTCATTTTGGATAAATTAAATGCAACAGAGGAGCATACACTAAATAAGCCAACAACAAATAGATTATTACTAAAATAATTTGACTAAAAGGACTGTACAGTAGACAATGAGTGATTACCAATGAAATATGAATTTACTGAAGGTTACGGTCTTCCTTTACTTTCCCACTCTTCAGCTCACCAACTTCAACTTGCACTTATGAAAAGACATGGCTTATCAGTAGTATCCTGACTCTGAGGAGAGGCGCCCTACATGCTAGTGTGCAGTGCTTTTACATTTACATAGCAGAGTCTAAGAATGAACTATGATCATCCTGACAATTCCCATCCTGCATAGGGCACCTCCTGCTTCCAGAATGGGTAATCATATCATGTGTAGAATGAATGTGAAGGTACCTATATGGTAATCAAGACTTACCTTAGGTAAGTATGAATCAGATAGTATTTAGAGCATCTTAGAGAGTTCTCGGGGCAGTTAGAATACTCATAAGGCTGTCTTCCCTTGACCAAAAGCAGAGATTTCCCTTCCCTTTCTTTCCCTGGTTTTAAATCAGTACTAATAAAAGAAATTCAGCAAACACAGGTAAACAGAAATAACATTCAGTAGTACGTCTTGTACATGACTCGCAATCCATTAAACAAGTCAGTGACTAACATCACTAGTAAACATTATGAAGACAAATTAGAAATAATTTCCTAGCTCTTTGCATTTTCTGATAAAGTAAAAAGTTAATAAGCTATTTTAACTAAAAGTTTAAAACATTTCAATTTTCCCTTGCATGTATACATCTCTACTTATATTGTACTGTCAATAGCTGTCTTTGAAATCTGTACAACAGTTCTTCAAATCATTCCTTTTTCAATTCAGGTTTTGTTTTGTCAAAACAGCAACAATATTTCAAGGGCACAATTAATATTTAGACTGATGTTTCAAATAACTTGTCAGTTGCCAATTGAGTTAATTTAGAATGTATGATTAGTGCAAATATAGCTTGTTGCAAAAATATGTATTTTTCCGTGTGCTCTAGAGACTGTCATATGCAAGTGACATGTATAATGTAGCATATATAGAGCAGATAGCTTATGGATTCAGGTTGTTAAAGTAAATTATGCTTATTAATCAGGCAGTTTCATTTCAATTCACAAGTAATTTGGGGACATTTCAGTTGAGTTCCAGGAATGTGTAGTCCAATGTGAGTAATTGAATCCACTTTTCCTCATAAACATATGTCACAATTCATTAAACTAAGCAGTCTTATATCTGTCTAATAATCATTATAAAGACAAAGAATAGTAATTTCCTAGCTCTTCAAACTTTGATATCGTAAAATGTTGACAGTAAGCTATTTTAACTGGAAGACTAAAACATTTCAATACTTCCTTGTGAATATGTTTTTACTTTTACTGTAGTGTCAAGAACTGTATTTGAAATCTATGCATTACACTTCTTTCAAGTCATTCATTTTACAGTTCAGATTATATTTTGTCAAAATGTCAGTAGCATTTCAAGGGCACATTTAATATTTAAACTGATATTTTAAATGAATAGCTATCAGTTACCAAGTGAGTTTGTACAGTGTGTGAGGTAACTGCAATTATACAACGACCCCCATTAATATTCCAAAACGTGCACGCTGATTAGTCAGCGTGCACGTTGCAAATCAGACTTATACTAATGGAAAGAGGTCTGGTCGCACAGACTTTTTCCATTAGTATAAGTCTTTTTTTTTACAGCAACGGAGAACGTAAGATATCCGTTGTTTTTAGAAACTGTCTCGCTATGTTGAAGGAGTTTAACATAGCGAGATAGCTTTAAAAAAAGCAACGGAGATCTTCCTTTCTCCATTGCTTTTTTTAAGGCTGTCTCGCTATGTTAAACCCTACTACATCTGCATTTCAGTGCACATGTAGTTTGGGAACATTTCAGTTGTGTTTCCAGAAATATGTAATCCTATGAGGATAAATCATAAAATATTTACAAATAATCCTATTATGTATTTATTTTACCTTGTTTAGGTTGTTTTTCATTTTAATAACTAAACAACATTACTTTTTCTTATTTGTTAACTGTGAGGCTAAATGCACTTCGCAGATTCACAGTGTCCTTAGAAACTGCAGCAATTGTTTACTATTGCTATGGCAACACAAATAGAATGTGAAGAAAACTTCACTTCTCTTAACCAATAGTACATTTTTCCCTCCTTTTTTATGTATTTGTTAGTACTAAAAGGAAATAATTCAAAGGACATGTGTACATGAATGGAACATTTCAGAGTTAATCACGAACATGTCCCCAATCCCAATAAGCATAACAGTGACTATCATTAATCTTAATAAATATTGTAATAAATAATTAAGTTCACTGTTCCAATTAGTCTACCTTAAAACTATATTATTTTAGACTATTATTTATCTATGTAGAGATAGTGATTTATTAAATATATACAGACTGTATTAGTATAGTAAATAGGAGAGAATTTAGAAAGGGAGACAAGGTGTTAAAATAAATAATGAGAAAAGAGAGGAGAGAGAAAGAAAAGAGAAAATTAAGATAAAATACATGTATACTATGTATGTTGATTTACAGTATAAATATTTTATGTGCTATATAACCCTCTTTCTGTGAAAGAAAAGTACCCTGTTTTACATACCTGAGGTAATGTGAAAACTCTCATGTGTCATTTGTTTTCAAAAAATATAGATAAAGATTCCCGTAGTTAGTTACCTTTGTTTTAAAATTCCAAGCAGTAAAACTGGTCCTTTAAAGTAATGTTAAAACAATTCATATTATAGTAGATGCTTTGAGAGATTTGGCTGGAACAGTATCAGTCTTTTTCTTTTTTTTGACATCTGTCCAGACATTTGTTTCTTTTGTTCTCTTGAGAGAAGGTGACATCCAGTCCATATCTTCTGGTAAAGTAATCACATTATTAGTTTTAATAAATGAAGAGGCTTCCTCTAAGTCAGTAAAAGTCCTCATCTCGTTGGCATACAGTATTCTTATCTTAGCTGGATATGCAAGTTGTGCCTTGATGTTATTTTGTTTCAGAAACTTTATCATTGGCCACACTTTTTTCCTTTGTTCCATTATTCTAGATGGATAGTCGTTATCAAATCTTATCAGGCTCTGTTTATATTTTAGAGGTGCCTTCCTCCAAGCAGATTTTAAAATCAGTTCCTTGTCCAGGTATGAAAGAAGTTTGATCATTACTGACCTAGGAGGAGAGTTTGAGTTAGTGGCAGGTTTCCCAAGAGCTCTGTGCGCCCTTTCAATGCCAAAGGAAAGTCCTTCTTTTAAATTTAATAAGTCAGGGATCCAGCTTGATAAAAAGGAAATAATATCCTCACCTTCTGTGTTTTCAGGTAATCCGAAAATCCTGATGTTATTTCTCCTCTCCCTATTTTCCAAGTCATCTACTTTATTAACCAACCAAGTGTTTTGTTTAAGAAGCAGTTCTTTCTGTGTTTCCTCTTCCTTAAGTCTGCTTTCCAAGTCATTTAGAGAAACCTATATTCCTGTTATCCTTGTCTGGTGTTGTAGCACTTTCTTGAGGGTGTCGGCCTGTTTTTGACTGCTTGTTTTAAGATTTTCCAGGTTCTCTTTAAAATCATCCATCTTCAAAGACAACTCCTGCTGGGTAGATGCCATCTGTTGTAGTTCCTTCTTTAAGGCAGCATCCTGGTGAGAATTCTTTGAGTTGCTCATTTTAACAAGTAAATATATCTCCAGGCTTTTTGACAGGAAATTATTTGTAAAACTTCACCAAAGTTTCTAATTGTGTAAATTAGTCATTTATCTATAAGATTTTATACTTTGAAGAAAAATTTTTTTCCTGTCTTATTTAACTAGTTATATGGAGCTCTAAAATACTGCTGCTTTCAGTTAGCCATTCAGGCAACGCCCCTCGGGAAGTATCATTTTGCAATGTAGAGAAATGGTGGATCTGCAAGCAGTGATGTAAGAGGGGCAGTAGACACTGTTATCATAAAACCATGGGCTAGTGACAAGAGAGGGTGAGGACATGTAGATGCCTAGATATGGGTGGTGCAGAAGTGATAGAGAAGGGAGAGATACGATGGAGTAGCAGTCTGCATAAAGAAGGACATCAGATGTTAGGTCAGAGATGAGGAGGAGTTCCACACACAGAATTGGGCAAGGGGGCTGGGCACAGTTAGAACCTAGGATGTGTTATGGCATTTGAGTTAGATGAAGGGGAGAGGTATTTAAATTGATACAGTGTACCTTCCCCGGGCAGATCTGGAAGGAGGATGAGAGACTGGGAGAAAGAGTAAAGGAATTTGGTAGGAGGAAGTGGATAATGTTCATGACAGATGTGAATTTACCAGGAGCAGACTGGGAGATTCCAAGCTCCAGGGAGGAGAGTGAACAGGAGATAACAGAAGTCTTGTGTTACGATGGGTTCTGCTTATTAGTGCTGAAGTGACGTAATTCTGGATGCGGCTCTGAATAGTGCAAAACATGTCATAAATATCCAGGTTAAGGCACCATTATCTGTGGTTTAGATTAGGGGGAAGGATAGAATATAAAAATAAAGAAGATAGTGTAGAATTTAGTAAGCTAGATTATGCAGTGCTAAGGTAAAAGATAAAGGGGTGGGTTAGGAGAAAGAGCTTACTGAGGGAATAAACAAGCTATGGGAGTGACTCAGGGACAGAGTACACAGGGCAGTGGATAAGGGCATAAGGAAAAGTCAGAAAAATGTTAATGCTGATATGACTTCACAGGATTGTGTGAATACCAATGAAAGCTAAATATAGGACATCCTGCAGGTGTAGAGGTTAGGAATATGAGACATTCGCTGCAGACTTTGAATGGGTATCATTCAGGAATAGCAAAAATACCATTTCAGTAATCCCTACATATACCCTGACTGTCTGGGTTATAGTCAGGGCTTTATCCTTGCACTCAATTGGGGGTGGGGGTGGTTTCAGTAAGTAAGGTTTTTGACTCTGTCCTACACACAAAAGGATGACAGGAAACGTAGACGGCTTGGGGTTAGGTCCAGAACTGAGGATATAGTTTTCTGTATGATCAAATAGCAGGACACTTCGGATGCTGACAGTAACATGAGTAAGGAAACTGACTAATGGAAAACCACAGTATCTGTTCCTGGGTCCAGTACTCTTTAGTGGGTCTATCAAAGACACATGAGGTAATAAAGGATAGTATCACCTTTTAGCTGATGAGACAAAATTAGTTGAAGCAGTGGGAATGGGGGGGGGGCATTTGTGGAAAGCTTTGTAAAGGCACTCAATGTGGACATAAAGGTGGTAGCTGAAATTCAGTGCAAATGAAGGCAAAGTACTGCACTTGGGCCAAAGCCTTGGGGTAAATCATCACAGGTGGAGTAGAACTGGTGGCTGCAGTGTAGGAAGTTGAAATGGATGTGTTGCTCACACCTAATTTGGAACATAGAAGTAGATTAAGAGGATAATGTCAGTATACAACAAAATGCTGGGAGGATATCATCAGAGGGTAAATTCTAGAAGCAAAGAAGTAACTTGGCCAGTGTGTAGGACCCTGGGGAGACCACACATTTGACTGCTGTACACAGCTTTAGAGGCTAAACAACAGGGACTTAAAACTGTTGGAAAATGCCCAGAGGAAGCCACTAGAATATGTGATAAAGAGGGGGAAGGAAATAATGAGAGACCAGAAGAGCTAGAAGCCACTAGAATATGCGATAAAGAAGGGGAAGGAAATAATGAGAGACCAGATGAGCTAGAATTCTTTTAAATTGAGTACAGAAAGTGTGTAGGGGAAGGGGAATGATATCCCTACACAGAATCATGTCATGGAGTATGAATGGGTCATTCTGAACAGGAAGGATAAAGATAGAATGAGGGAGCACATCTAATAGATGTTAAGGAATTAGTACTCCTTGGATCTTTACTTATTTAACATTAGTTTACCAGGAATGTCAGACTTGGAATGAAGCCAATTTTCAGTGGAGGCCTGGGCAGAAACACTCCAGATGCATGTCATTCTAACATGGAAGGAAACAGGAGCACCCAGAGGAAACCCACATGAACACAGGGAGGACATGAAGACTCCACACAAAAAGCACAACTGCCGAGATTTGAACCAGAGAACCTCTAGCTGTGAGGCGACAATGTAACTGCTGTACCACTGCGCCATTCAAAGCACTTTGAAAGTGCTTCTTGACAGAGAGGGTGGAAGACCCATGGAAAGGACTCCCAAAATGTGTGGAGCATTCAGCAGGGCACAGGACAGGTAGAGAAAGTTTAAAGGGGAAGTAGGAATGACAGGGAGGGAGATGGAATTTCTGGATAGGCTTATTTTGTTCCCTGCTATCAAGCAACTCTAATGTACTGTAACCTACCTTTTTTTTTTTTTTTTTTTTTTTTTTTTTTTAAGCATCTCTGTCTCTCCCCATCCCCCTACCTACTCCAACCCTGCTGCTGTTCCAGTAGTTATGTTACCACACTCAATCCGCTCCCCTGGTCACTGCTTACTGAACAGTGATAGATGCATCCTTTGTCAGCCCCCCCCCATGCACATACACAGCTTACAGGGGATTTGGCCTAAAGCAGAGGAGCAAGGACCATATGGGAAGCTGTGGATTAGGAGCCAGGAGTCGTCAATCTGTCAGAGGTTGTTCACAGCTCCTGTCCTTTAGGAGTGATTTACAATGATGCTAACATGTCTGTTACTCCCTCCCTTGAACTGCTGGGCGTCAAAACATCCGGTCTTCATCAGGGGTCAAACAGGTAGAGGTTCTGTCCTAGCTTTCCCATGGGATAGGATAGCTGACTGCCAACTGCTTCATCTCATCTTTTCTGGCCAACCTAATAGCTTATTTCAGTTTCTGACCTCCAGTCCCCAGTTGCACAGAATGACAATTTGCCTGTGAGATATTAGGTCATCAATAATGTTGAAGTTTCTGCCTCTTATTTGTATCCTGTGTTGTTGTCTGTAGTGAAGTTATTCCTTTGCAAGCTGTTCTGTGTCTACTGACATTTGTGTGAAAAAGAATGGGTCAAAGTGTGGGGAGACGTCTTTCTTACGCTTGTGCTCTTTGGTGGGTAAGGGTATTGGAGGAAATAATCCTCCCAGTATATCACTGCTGAAAGTTTTTTCAGCATGGATGACAGTGCCTGACTCACCAAATTAGCCCTTGTGGTGATGCTACTAGGGTTGTCACCTTTTGATGTGGCCAGAACTGGACCAAGGCCAGACCACTCACATCTCCCATAACTCCACCCATCTCCTCCCTTCTCCCCACCCAATTCTGCTTATATCCTGATGTCATTCTCATGTGAGGCGAGGAGGAATGCTCTCTTTTTCCATTTGCAAAGTTTATTTCCTGACGATTTAATTTTTTTTTTTTTTTTTTTTTTTTTTTTTTTATGAAACAGATTATTATTTTGCACAGTGTTTTTTTGGACTACCAATCGGTTTTATTTCTGGATAGTCCGGAAAAAAATGGTAGGTGGCTGCACTAGTTACTACTGAAGACTCTCAAAAGACCTGCATTTGTGGTAAGTTCTTCTGTAAGTATAATGTCTTTAAGAAGGTTAAGATATCGGACTGCATTTCTGTCAAGATAACTAGCTTGTGGAAAGCTAACCAGCCCATGATCTTCAAAAGGGATAGCTGGACTAGGCATAATCCCAGCTTTGTACCTAACTGCATGGTGTCTTTAATGTAGGGGAAACGTATATTATTAAACCACTAACTTATTTGAGTGTGAGTAGAGTATCTTGGGGTATGTTTATGCTGCTGCAGGGTGTTACATCTATGAAGCTAACTATATCTGGAGGTGTTAGCACAGTAACAGAATAGAAACCAAAGTTATGGTAGAAAATTCTAGGCTTTTTTGACTTTGCATATACTGCTGTGGATCATTTGTTGGTGCAGGATATTTCTTAATGGTTTCAAGAAAAGCAGCTTATAATTACTAGTCTTTTAAAAGCAAAGAAAATGTGCTAAGACTTTTCTCTTTTTCTGTTTTTCTCTTGCAGTCAAGAACTTTTCTTAGAGACTATTATAGAGACCATAATATTGAGCTGTCCAAACTACTGTACAAAATGGGTCAGCGTTTACCAAACTGGTTGAGAGAAGAGTTGCAGAACACAAGGTAGCAGGAGACTGGAGAGAAACTATCGAAGAGATTGTCTTTTGAAGCACAATGAAAACTGAGCACCAGTCATTTAATTCAGAAGAGAAAGCACAGCCTGCTTCATGGGAAGGAGAGCCAGAAAAGCAGCAAATTGCAAGATTTAGAATATGGCTGTCACTCTTTCTACATTGGGTGTTAAAACTTGATAAACAAGATGGATCTCAAGTCTGCTGTTTGCTATTTCTTTTAGCAGTACTTTGTCACACGGGCCAGTCAGTCACCACAAATTGTCTTTTTGACTTCTCTCAGGTCCAGCAGAGGAGTATGCCCTTGTGCATTCTTTGCAAGAACAATTTAGAAACTACAAGACTTGTTACTAAATTTCAGTATTTTAACTGTTACCCTGTCTGGCAGTTGATGACATACAGGTTGACTGACATATATTTTTTTTCTTTTTGTACAAATTTCCTGTGTATAGGTTCATGAATACAGTGTCTAATCTAAAATGGGTTTTGTAATTCTTCAGTCTAACATGCAACATGTATACTTAATTTTACTATTTTGTATATATATATATATATCTATATATATATATATATATATATATATATATATATATATATATATATATATATAAAAACTATATTTACTGTATATATATATATCTGAAAAACGTAAGTCACAATGTGAACTTCTGATAGTACAGTTATCTGTCTTAGAAAAGAAAACAGTTTACTTGATTCTTAAATTTGAATGGGACAGGAAGTGTTGATATAGATGCAAGTCTGTGAGTGTGTGTGTGCTTGCTTACCATTGCCTGCCCCTAAATGCTATACCGAGGAATATTTGCCTTACATTATTACTCTATACACACATATATGAGGTGTTGTCTCAAGGATAAACATTTTTATGTATTAAATATGACATCTAAGGCATTTGCTTTTAAGCAGAGGTCTTTTTGCACAGTGACTGACATTATGAAGTGTTGACTTCATGCAGAACACAACATTGTATCTGAAGTCTGTGCCAGTTAGAAGATCCTACCTTCCTCATTTTATCCAAGATTAATTTACGTGTTCCCAGGTACAGCACATACCTAGTATTCTGGTGGAAAAGTACTCATAACAGATGGTTATGTATATTTGGAAAACTGTATCCTGCCACATATACACAACAGTTTCTTGTCACCTCCCGCTAGAGTTTGCTGTTTAGCAGCTATCATCCATGTCCCTGTGTCTGTTTTACTCATTTCTTATATCCTTGGTGCTTATTGCTACCTCTGGGACTAGAGGGAGGAAAGATAAGGAGATTGTAGTACAGCGCTGTCTTGGTTTGTTAGTCTTGTATGTAGCAGCAATACTCGCATATGATTTGCATTGCCATCAGTGTACATTTGGATGCTGTTGTAACATCTGTAAACAGTTTTGTGTCATCATTAGCCAGTGAATTATGCAAGATCCTGGATCTTCAGAGACTTTTAAGGCCAACAAAATCTACACCCACCACATGAGAAGTAGAGAGCTGACCATCACCATCCGTCCAAGCCTCCTTTCCCCTTTGAAAGTCCTTCAGCACCAAATCCACTAATCAAATTCATGTCATCATTTCCACTGTTCCACTACCTGGAATACTTCATCAGTGTCATTTGGCCAAATACTTCTGTCAAGCTTCTTAGATATATGTACTTTAGATTTGCAGGTATGTGAACGGGATTCATGTCTGCTAATTCTGAGCTTGTTTAAAAATTTTGTAGTAATGTTGCATCTCTCTTGCCGTCATATCACCTACTTAATGTTTTAAAAATGTTTTGAACACGATGATGCTCATTGATCCCGTAAGATGAAAATGAAGTATCCAGCAATATTACTGCTGTCGAGGTGTTGCTTCATAGTCAGTTTTTGCAGCAACAGATGATGGGTTTTGAGAACATGGGAAGTATATACAAGTTGCTTTTTACACAAGCTTTCCTTTTATTATATGTTAATTTAAGTAATTTATAGGCCTCTATATGTATCTGTATCGGTGGTAAAGCTTTAGGAAGCCCTGTCACTCTACCTGTGCTTTTTTTTTTCACTGGTTTAACTGCAGTGGTTATGTGCTGTGATTTTTTATCAGATTAAAAAAAGGCAGAATTTTAACATTTTAACATGAGAAAATGCTGTACTGATTCAGGTGATGCTGAAAAACAATGCCTTGGAACCTTAGCAGACTTGCCAAGAGAGATGTGCTACTTTAGAGGGACTGGTCCTACTAACACACCACTCCATGGGAAGGCAAAGTTGTTTTTATTTTGAGAAGTCAATTTCTAACTGGAAAGTGAATATTGGATATAGAGACCTAAAATCAAAAATCAGTTGATAGTCTTTTGCTTGGAACTCCTAATTATAAAAGCTAGAGCTGTAAATGCCAATGACCGAGACTGATTAATTTTGAAGATGTTAAACAATATTTTAAAACACAAGTGTGTAATTAATTTGAATGCTGAACATGTGATGCAAATTTTTAAAGATTTGACAACATCCTACTGAGAAAACTGCAGTCTGAGTTTTATGTTTATGTGGATTACAGATTCTGAAAGTTTTACTGTTATGGTAGAATTTTATGGTCACAATGTCAGAGAAGCTGTGTGAGTTCTAATTAAATCAGAGGCTTACAGAACCCGTTCTCTGATGCATTCCGTCATCTTTCTTAACGCAACATTATTAGCAACTTAATCATCTGATTTTGAGCCTCCATCACTTAAGTAAAGGGGTAAAGCTTTTGTAGGTGATCTCCCTCTCAGTCCTCTTCAAGCTTTACATAAAAAATGCTTTTAAGCTTTTGTTTTTAAGTAAGCGCATTTCCTTATTTTTTTCAGCTCATCGCAGGTAGCCAATTTCTTCTTGTTTGATACAAGGAAATATTGCCTTTTGGTCAATCTGTTTTGACATGTTTGTGAAAAAACATTTCTCTGCTGAAAATTTACTGTTGCTTATTCTTGAACATGTACTGCCTAGAACAGGGCAACTTAGCAGGCTTGTACCCATGTTACATCATAAAGAGAGACTATTATTACTGTGAGAGTGTAAAATGAGTTTGCCTTTGTGTTGAACTAGTTCCTAATATCACTTCCCCTTAGACATCTCATAACCTTGTGGTGCTAGCGACATCTCAACTTCAGCACTTCGTGAAGTATGCCACACACAGTCTGTGAGCACAGTATACTGTTTCTTGTATCTTCTTTTCAGTATTTTAATAACACCTTGCTAATTTTCTAGGTCAAAAATGTTGCCAGAAGTGAAAATGTTTAATTTTTGCATTATCTGTACTTTGCTTTGTGTCAGCTGTTCTAATGAACTGTGTTTTTGAGGTGGGAGTTAATATCATGTTAAGTGGGGAAAAAAGAATGGCATGAGGGCATCACTGTTGTTTCTTAAATTACTTGAGTATCTTAGGAAAAAATGCTTTTAAGCTTATTTTTTAAGAAAATGTGTTTACTTATTTCTTATAACTGATCTCAGGTGGCCCATTTTCTCTTGTCTGGTGTGGGGTTAATATTGCCTTTTGGTCCCTCTGTTTTGATATTTTTGTGAAAAACATTTATTTGCTGGAAATGTATTGCTGCTTATTCTTGAATGTAACAGCTTAGAATAGGGCATCTTAGCAGGTTCGTATCCATATTACATCATAAAAGAGGAGGAGTGTAACTCTAATAGAGGGTGAAAAATATGAGGCAATCTTTTTACATTGTGGTTTTCAAGCAGGTTATGTTTAAACAGTACAGAACTTTATGTGGTCAAAAAAAAAACTGCTCGAGGGGAGAAACTGCTTATTTGGTGTTAATAAAAAGTGTGTGTTTGTATTCTTGAGGAGATAGTTAATATTTTGATTGATTTACTGTAATCCAAAGGTTAAAAGTGTGTGTATATACACACACACACTGCACACCACCTGCTAATTATATATTCTAACTCTAAGATTGCATAATTCGTGGGGGATGACTAACTCTCCAACTCTGAGAATCATCAAAATAACCTAGGCAGTCTGATTCCAGATCCCCAGATCTGACTCCAGCCTGGGCTGTCTCAGATCCGAGATCTTTGGATTCTTTTACAGGTTCCAGGGCCTCCTTAAATTGAAGGCCCTGAGGTTAAGGCCAGACCAGCCTTGGATCCGACCAATTTGTCTGATCGGAGTGCTTCCACCACTTAGCCTTTGGATCCAACAGGCGGATCGACCTGTAGTTATTGAGGATACGGCTTTGCCTGGATCCACTAGGCATTTGTGTCAGTCAGCTCTTAGATCTCGGAGCCAAATTCCAGATCACAGACATAGATCTTCAGTTTCCAGAATTGAGTCTCCAACCAAGTCTACCCACTTCTCCACTTCCTCCAGATCATCTAGAAGTTTGTTACCTTCAGATATGGACAGGATGCTGAGGAGCTTCCTCAAAGCCCAGGGGCTTCTGGCATCCTCAGTCCACTCGGCTAGGGGAGCCTTTCCAATCCCAACTCACCATTCTCCTCTTCAGACTCCTGGGATTTCAGAATCTTGGGACCTAGATACCTGCGGTCAGATCTCAACAATATTGAGTATTCCCTTTTTCTCAACCCCATAAGGGTCCTTGGCCTGCTCTGTTTCTCCTCCCTCAGACCAGAATGGGCCCCATGCCAGACCGGTCAGTGCCAACTCCTTGGGGGTGGGGGTGGGTCTGGGCTTTTCTGACT
Organism: Protopterus annectens; assembly: GCF_019279795.1. Classification (NCBI taxonomy): domain Eukaryota; kingdom Metazoa; phylum Chordata; order Ceratodontiformes; family Protopteridae; genus Protopterus; species Protopterus annectens. The sequence goes on from NC_056733.1 coordinate 1,602,765,315, forward strand.
GATCTGTTCCCCTGAGGTCCTCTGTCCTTGATAGCTCCAGGCCAGTATCATCCGGGGGCCACGGTGCTGTATTGGGGTCTGTAAATTCTTTCCCGTGGGCCTCGCTGTCTGGGAATAGGGACGGGACCACTTCCAGCTCGTTGGCCTTCTGAGTGGTAGAAAGGGCCTTCTCCAGGACTGGAATAACATCTCCTACCCCATCGGATCCACCCTACCCCTCTGTACTTTGGGTGGTGAGGCCTTCTATCCTGTTCAGGGTCAGCCCTCACCTTCTAGCCTTCAGGGGGTTTCCTCCCCTACTGGGATCCCTGCATCTTTGAGTCCTCCCCTGAGTCACCCACAGAGGAGGAACCTTGTAAGAGAAAGTGCACGAGGAGGCACTTGGACTCTCCCATGGAGTCCCTCACAGAGGACATGGACCTGTCTGACGTAGATGGGTCCTCCAGATCTCCACCTGATGTCTCCTTTGGGGACATCCTTGAGATCTTGAGGCAAAAGGGTTAATGGTCTTCCTAACCCCCCCCCCGTCTTAGGAGGAATCCATGTTTCTGAAGGTATTCAGGACAGGCCCATCTAATTTCTGGATGTCTCCCCCCCTTGACAAGTTGGTGGATCTTATCGCCAGCAGGGCCTGGAAGAACCTGATACTGTGGAATCAAGTGCCTAAGCAAGCTGACAAGTTTCTTAGCTCTCCTGTGGACCAACCCTTTTGGAGCAAAGTAGTCCCAGTCGATGCCATCGTGGTTGCTGCTGCTACCAAAAAGGAGCCGGGGGAGCCGAGCTCTGTGGTCCATCCCCCAAACAGGGAGTCTTGGGTGATTGACCGGCATGGGAAGCATATTCTTACTGCCTTTGGACTGAGGGCAATTAATTATCTGGCACACTTCAACCACCTTCAAAGGGACTTGGTCAAAGAACTCACCACTTCCCTTAGAGTTGTTGCCAGAGAAAGACCTCAAGAAGGTGTCTTCCAAGCTGTCTACTCTGACATCCCTCACTAATTCCTCGATGAGGTTAATTTCCAATGCAGTGGCAGCTACCTGTCGAGCGACAGGTACTGACATAGCTATAAGATGGCATGCTTGGTTATGACTGTGTGGGTTTGCGGAGGCCTTGAAAGCATTTTTTACCAGTGCTCCCTTTGACAGGTCCATCTTCTTTGGACCTTCTGTGACAGAAACTCTTAACCCATAGTGAGCAGGAAAGGAAGACCTCGTCCGTGGTTGGGATCAAGTATTCTACTCCTCAGATATCTTTTTCCAAGACCCAATGAGTAGCTGAGAAGATGTGGTTCCAACAGTCACAGATTTCCTTCCAGGACACTTCTGATGATTCCTGGTCTAGAGGCGGGGGGAGAGGATTCAGTGGCAGACACCGCTCTAGAGGCAGAGAGGGTCCACAAAATCAGGGCTCCTGGAAACGTCTGAGCAGCCCTTTCACTGCTCCTGAAGCATTGCCCGACTGCCCTGCCCTGGAGACAGTCAGGGGTCATCTTTCCCTTCACCCACTAGCCTGGACAAGCATCACTTCCAATCAGTGGGTGTTAAACATCATTTCCAGGAGTTTTCATTCCCTTTTTTCAGCCCCCTGCAATACGACTGTATCTCCCCAATGTACCACCCTGCCACAGTGAGATGGCCTTCAAGGAAGATGTTCTTAGTATTTCACTGTTGCAGTCATCACTTGTGGGTTATCCCTGCTGAGTGGTAGTCAGCTGGCCTGAATACCAGAGTAAAGGTTTTCCTCCTGCATCGGCTGCTGGTTGCCAGGGACTGAAGTCAGGTCATCAGTGATGTAAAGCAGGGCAACCGACGTCATTACATTCGTTTTTCTTGCCGTGGAGCCCGAAGCAGAAGCAGTTTGTGTGTGTGTCAGTCGGCCTCTGCCAGGGTTAAGTAGAAAACTACTAAAGCTACGTACCCCATTGGGGACCTTTTTCTTGCACTAACCGATGTCTTAAAAAGCAAACAATTGTCTCCACTGTGGAAGACAAATACCACACTGAGACTTTCATAATCTGTGTGTAACCTGTTTAGGCCCAGACCACGACGTCCCTGGTTTTCGGTTCTGCGTGCTCTTTAATGCTAGGACCATTCACCGTAGAGCAGAATTTGTAGCTAAGCATTTTAAAGGCATTCCTTCACAGTACAAAATGGCGTCCATCGGTCACCAATCAGTGGATATCCCCAAAAAGAGAAAAGATAAAGAAAGGGACAGACCACATCAAGTTAGGCCTTAAGGCGACTCTGCCCTGAAGGCATCCTGTAGCACAGCGGAACTCAAGCGCCTACGCAGCCCCTGATACTCAGCGCAATACTTCTGCACCCATTCTGAGTATGGTACACCGCCAGATCAGACTACATCCACTGAGTTTTCAGTTGTCAGCCCTGCTGTTAGGTCCAGAGCTGCTCTGCAAGCACCAGCTTCTGAGGGGGCTTTTCAGATAACCTACGCAAGGCAAAGACCGACTATCATACCGTGGGTTACAGCCGCACCCAGGCCTATTGAAACACTGAGGCCTAAAAGTAGAACCACCCCCAAAAAAACTATTCCTAGCCACTGTCTTCCTCAGTTCCAACCTGCATAGTCACAGCAACTTCTCAAAATAGCTGAGGATCTTATCACTCTTATCAGAGGTAACCAGACTACCCCAGGTAAAAGAAAAAGTGACATTTCCCCAGAGATTCTGTCAGACTCTGATACTGAAAAATCTGGCTTTTTGGATTCAGACAATGAGCAACAGCCCTTTACCACCTTTGAAGATTCTGATGCAGCCATCCCATCTGCACCCCCCTGAGGACCTATCCTTTGGGGAGACCTTACACACCCTTAGGCAACACTTCCATTGGGAAGCTCAGGATTATCCCCAGTCCAAAAAGCGACTAAGAGTTTCTGGATCTTCCCCAGCACAAGACCCTTAGTCATACCTCCCATCTTAGATGTGGTGGGGGATGTTCCAGCCTCACACCAGATGCACTGCCTCCAGCACCTAGAAAGCCAGACAGGTACTAAAGGGTGCCAGATATCCACAAATACCTACTTAGAAACCCTGCAGCAGACCCAGAGGTTATCACCCAGGGACCCAAAGGGTTTAAGGCCAGTTCCTCCAAAAACCCTATTCCATCTGACAAGGACAGCAGAGCTCTGGACAAACGGGTAAAGAAGTTTACACCTCTGCCACCTTAGCTATTAGAGCTCTAAACTGTCAGTTTCATATGTTAAAATATCGGCAACATAGTATCTATTAAAACAAAAAATTGCCTCCTTACCAGACACTCCTATTTCCAGAGAGCTAGGGGAACTCTTACACTCCAGCTCTCAAGTTGCAAAGCATTCCCTCCACTGTTGATATGATGCCCTAGAAACCTCTAGCTCAATCATTAGGAGACATGCATGGCTGAAAGAGTAGCCTCTGCCTGACCATCTCAAATCAAAACTGCTAGACACCCCACTAGGTAAGGACTGCTTGTTTGGAACTAAGGCGGAGGAAGTGATAAAAAAGTGGAGGATAAAGCCAAATCTATGCAGACAGTAAAAGACTTCCTACAGGTCCAACCTCCCAGATTCAGGAGGTACTGCCCCACCAAACACTGGTCCTTTCCTGCCCAGTCAAGTCCTATGCAAAGGAAAGACCGCAGGGATACCCCCCCCCAGCAGCAACTGCAAGGCCAGCAGAGGCCCAGACAATGGACCTCTACAACCCCCAGTGTAGGGAGTTCTAAGTCCAATCCCTACCCTAAGGATTCGCAAAGACTCCTCAACCCCCTCTGCCCCACCCTCCCAAGGTTAGGAGGAAGGCTTTCCCTTTTCATACACAGCTGGCCACCCATCACAAAGGACCAATGGGTTCTAAAAATCATATCCCAAGGTTACAGATTCACCTTCAAGGAGAGACCAACCTTATCAGGGTACCCAGACATCCCTACAAATCAGCGGGCAGAAGCTCTAAGACAAATTCAAAAACTTTGTGCTCAAGGAGCAGTGGAGCTTGTATCCCAGGAAGAAGTCGGAAAAGGGTTTTATTCAAGATTATTCGTGGTACCCAGAAAAGAGGGCGCTTGGCGCCCTATTCTGGATCTATCCACACTAAACCTTTCACTGCAAGTGCCAAAATTCAAAATGCTTACGCTACAAAAACTCTTGCCGATGCTGACCCAAAATGCCTGGTTAGTCACCCTGGATTTAAAGGATGCCTACCTACATACCCCTATAAGAGAGTCCTGCAGAAGGTTCCTTCACTTCAGGGCAGGCTCACAACACTTTCAGTTCTCTGCTCTGCCCTGTGGCTTATCTGCTGCTCCCAGGGTTTTCACAAAATGTGTGGCTCCTGTCATTGCCTTCTGCAGGCAGAAAATAATTCAAATTTACTCCTATCTGGATGACTGCTCATTCAGGCAGACAGCAGGGAAGAACTCCTGCAAGACCTAAACTTGTCCAAGCTCTCCTCACCTCTCTGGGATTCACCATCAACAAGGAAAAATCCTATTTCCGACCCACCAAACAGATTTTATTCCTGGGAGCTCTCCTGGACACTTCCACCCAAAGAGTACAAAAAGGATTATCTTACTCTTCCATCAAATTACTAGTCTCCTACTAGGACACAAGTGCTCTTCAGCAATTGAATTTTGCTTGCTGAGCACACTCAAGCAACTCTGCAGTCTGCGGCTACCACGCCACCCATACAGTCTAAGAAGGAATCAGTACTGCAAAACTAAACAAGGATATACATTTTGAGCCTCAAGAGCAGGGTCAGTCCACTCAGGCATTCTACTTGTATGTGCTATGAGAGTGAAGCTATAACATTAGCAGTGTTTCTTAGTAGCTCTCAGTGTGCTAATAAAACTGTTGTAGCCTTGTGTCCTCCCCCCCAGGTAGTGCAGTAATCCTAATTGCCCAATAGACAGTATACGTTTAATTCAGATCTCTGTGATTAAATTAACCATCAAGCAGCCCTCTCAGTGCTTTCTAACTTAGTTTGTATCACTTGAGCCCCACCTGTTTATTTGCATCTCTATACATTCCCCTTCATTGCTAATGTATCTCCCTACTCTAATCTGTGCACAAACTGGCTACTAATAAGCGAGTTAATGTGAAGACACACTCCCAACCTTAAACTTTGCTGTCGCTTCTCGCCTTCACTTTACAGGTAGAGTTTGAATTATTACTTACCCCCCTCTGAGGCCTTCACTGATAGATTTCTACTTATTGCCTCTCTGGTTTCACTGGATTCTTTGCCTTCCACCTGGTTTACACCCCTTGTACTATCCCCTCCCCCAGTACTAAGTCTATATTACAATCCTGCTGAGCATGGAGCCATCTTTAAATTACTAGTCTCCCACCAGGACATAAGTGCTCTTCAGCAATTGAATTATGCTTGCTGGTAAGCCATTAGACCTCAGGAAATTGTTTCAAGTGTTCAGATGTGTAAAGTAACACTTTTTGCTGCCCATTCTTCTCTTGGTGGGTTCTGCCCTGCTCTGTTCGCCCTCGCTAATGCTCGGGTTCTGTCAGCTCCCCTGCTCCCAATTCTCTCCCACCCCCCACTGCCTCTACATTTATAGTAATCACAACCAGAGGTCAACCTCAAATCACCTCCACCAATCACAGCTCCTCAAGTCAGATCACATTACACCACACTCACTTGCTCCACCACAGAATACTCTCAACCACTCTCATTCCCGCAAGGCATTAGTACATCACCCCACACTACTTACCCATCCACATATAGTGCAACCCTATAATTCCTATTGACACCTCCAAATAGAACCAACTTAAAATTTATAACCATGACTATCACACAACTAAGTCTAGTCTGTCTTCTCATAATTCTTTATAACTCCACAAGTTATCACTCTAGCAATATCCCTAAACTTAGTAGCGCAACACTGTATTATGCACTCTCATATACAGACACTGCACATTATATCTGCCCACAGTTGTTCAAGAACTACATAACAGACCAATTCAGAACTAAACACACATGCTCTCATTCCTACTGCAAAACAACAATACTGTCTCACACTCATCACCAAACTCCAACATCTGTATCACCATTTTAACACCGGGTTCATCATAAGTGGGGACATCCACCCCGACCCAGGCCCAAATCCATCCTGTCCAACACAAACTGATCCAATACGATTGTCAGACCATAATACCCCCACTATCTTCATCCCTGGGCAAATCAACAACAACAGTAAAACCAACCGTCTTTTAATGCTAAATATTAATATTAGAAGTATCAAAAATAAAATGCCTGAACTCCAGGCCACAATAGCACAATACTCCCCAGACATAGTTGCTTTAACAGAAACCTGGCTAAATAAAAACATAGCAAACTCAGTTCTCCTTACCAGCTACAGTATCATTAGACAAGACATGACCACTTTGTAAAGGGGGTGGAACTGCTTTACTGTACAAGTCCAACTTAACTTTACGTCAAATACCAAACTCCTACCCCTTTCCCAGTAATTGGGACATACTTATCTCATAACTTCACCCTAAAAAGGTCATCACCACAATTGTGATCTATATTCCACCTGGTAATACACCTGCTAGCCTTGAAGACTTCTTATCCTGGTGTTCTTCCACATACAAGAAACCCTTATTCTGGGGGATTTCAACCTAGATTGGTTCACCTGTATATCCGAACCACCAAGTAATCTAATAAATCTCCATGGCTACCAACAGCTAGTCCAAATTCCAACTAGATGTGATAAATCTAAAAGGGAATCCATCCTTGACCGGGTCCTAACTAACAACCCCACATTGTATTCCCACACAGGCAGTCTCCCAGGCACCTTAAGTGACCTTAACATAATATACCTTATATGTAGTAGAACAAGTGTATGCAAAACCACTAACTATAAATCTACTGGAAACGCACAAAATTTCTCTCCTGAGGTCCTCAGTACTTTACTCTGTAACTGTGACTGGACCCCCCCCCTAAAACCTCTCTCACTTGACCAGGCTGTAGCATATTTCAACAAAACATTTCTACAACACCTAGACACTGTTGCTGCATTGCACAAAATCAAGGTTAGAACCTCTACAAACCCCTGGCTCAGTAAAGAAACCAAACAAATCACCAAGTCCAGAGACACTGCCTGGCTTTTTTTAATCAAAAAAAAAACAAAGAATCACAAAGCCTAATTAAGTACCAAGAACTGCGCAACCATGCAAAAACCTTCATTAGGCTGGACAAAAAAATTGTACTACACGACATTACAAACTCAATACCAACACAACTCCCACAGATTTTGGAAAAATGTAAACCAGCTACTAAAATCCACCCAAAAGGCTACCCCTAAACCAATCACCCCTGACACTAAAGTTCCAATCGAAACGCAATTCAACTCCCACTTTGTGAACTCAATTCTATCCTTAGTATCACAGGACAGATGTTCTTCATCTCACATTGCTGCAGTCCTTACATATGGGGGGTAGTCCGCTGTCCTCGGTCGGCCCGAATACCAAAGTATTAGGCGGACGTCGGTCATGGGCGCTCAGAACTGACATCAGAGCGTCAGGGTATAAAAGCGCATGACCGACGTCATATCCTCAGTCTTTTTTGCCGCATGGTCCGATGCAGAAGCAGCGTTGCAAGTGCCGTTCGGCGTTCTGAAATTTTCGTATTCTGAGTTTCAGACCGAATCCAAGTTGGGCTAAGTACCCCGTTGGGGAATATTTTTGTTTTTTCTTGCCTCAGTTAATTCCGGATGTCAGAAAAAGTGAATAATTGTATTTCTTGTGGGAAACAGATACCGCATAGGGATTATCACTCTCTTTGTATTCCTTGTTTGGGACCTGAGCACGACGTAGTCGGGTGTCGCTTTTGTGCTAAGTTTAATAAGCGCACCATCAAGCGTAGGTTAGATTGCGCTAGGCTTGTCTTCGGTAAGCGGTGTAATTATAATATGCCGTCGGATCCTCCGGCGCCCGCTACAAGAAGCGCAAAGACAAATCTTTAAAACAAAGACAGGATGAGTCGTCCGTTCCGGACGCCGGCTCTTTAGGAACTACGGGGGAATCTGTGGATCCGGCCGAGGTTTCAGTTGAGTCTCAGGAGGAGACTTTGATTTTGCAAGATGTGGCCTCTCAGGAGGCAGGTCAGGCTGAGGGGCCTCTCAGGTTACTGTTCTCCTTCCTTACCTAAGGGATTAGGCCTTCTCCTTCTGTTTCTAAGGCTTCTTCCAAAGGCAGGGCTAGTTTACCTTTCCCTGGTGTCAGTCCTAGTTCTGCAGGTTCTGTGCCTAAAAGCACATGCTTAAAATGGCAGAAGATTTAATTACTTTGATAAGAGGTTCTATGCCCCCTCCTGATAAGAGGCCCAGAGTGGAGCTAGAGGTGGAGAGTTTGGAACAGGCCTCAGATGATTCAGAGTCTTCGGCTGAAGACATTCAGGATTTTCCTACTTATTCTGATTCTGATGCAGAGGATTCCACTCCTTCTGCTTCTCCTCCAGAAGATTTTTCCTTCTCAGAAACACTTCATTCTATGAGGGAGCATTTTAAATGGGAAGGTCAGGATTTCTCTGATTCACGGAAGAGGCTTAGGGAGTTCTTGTTTTTACCACAACATAGGCCCTTGGCTATACCTCCTGTTTTGGATGTTGTGCAAGATGTTTTCTCTGAGGCTTCCCTTAATCCAGATTCTTTGCCTCCTGCGCCAGTTAAACCGGACAGGTATTAGAGTACCTGAGGCTCATAAATATCTGTATAAGAGTCCTAGGGCAGACCCAGAAACTATTAGCCAGGGACCTAAGGGTGTCAGGGCTTCTGTTGTAAAGAATCCAGTTCCTATGGATAAAGAGGCTAGAGCTTTGGATAGATGGGGTAAAAAGGTGTATACCTCTTCTACTTTAGCAATGAGGGCTTTGAATTGCCAGTTTCATATGTTAAAGTATCAGAATTTCCTCCTTACTCAACTAAAATCTAAAGTGGATGCTTTGGCAGAGGGCATTGAGTGTAAGGAATTACAGGATTTGGTACATGTCTCTGAACAGGTGGGTAAGCATTCTTTGCAGTGTGGTTTTGATGCTTTGCAGGCTTCTTCCAGGGTGGCTGCCACTGGTTCAGTTCTTCGCAGGCACGCCTGGCTTAAGGATCAGAATTTGTCAGAGCATGTTAAAACTAGAATTTTGGATGCTCCTTTACAGTCTGAAGTTTTATTTGGTCCCCCTGTGGAGTCGGTCTTGAAGAAGATGGAAGACAAGGCTAAGTCTATGCAGACTGTTAAAGACTTCTTGCAGGTGCAGCCTCCAAAGTTTAGTAGGAATTGGCCTACTAAGGGTGGACGTATCCTTCTTCTGATTCTCAGTCTAGAGGTAGATCTAGGCGTGGTAGGGGCAGAGCTCAGAGTACTTTCAGGCCTAGAACATGGAGTTCACCTGCACAATCTTCAGGTGAGGGCAGGGGCCAGTCCTTTCGTAAACAGGCCCAATGACCTGCATTTTCAGCTGCCAGATTCTTCTTGCCTGGCAGCTCCTTTGGGAGGAAAGTTAGCACTCTTCAAGCAAAACTGGCTTTTAGTCACCCAGGACAAATGGGTATTGGACATTATAAACCGAGGCTACAAGTTTTATTTCCATACATTGCCTCCTTTCAAAGGTATGCCAGACGTTCCTCCTCAACAAAGAGTAGAGGCTTACAAGCAGATTTCTTCACTTCTTCAAATGGGAGCCATACAGCCGGTCCCTCTGTCAGAAGTGGGCCTAGGTTTTTATTCTCGCCTGTTTCTAGTACCAAAGAAAGGGAACACGTGGAGACCGATTTTGGATTTATCTATCCTCAACACATTCCTGGACATTCCAAAGTTCAAAATGTTGACGTTGCAACAGCTTTTACCTCTGTTGGGCAAAGATCACTGGATGGTAACTCTGGATCTCAAAGAGGCTTATCTTCATGTTCCTATCAGGCCCAGTTGCAGGAGGTACCTGCTGGCTGGGACTTTACATTATCAGTTCTCTGCATTGCCCTTTGGCTTATCTACTGCGCCCAGGGTGTTCACAAAGGTTCTGGCTCCAGTGATAGCCTTCTTCAGGTTGAGAGGAATACAAATTTATCCTTATTTGGACGATTGCCTGATTCTTGCTCAAGACAAGTACGAACTTCTTCATCATCTACAGTATGTGATGGCAGTGTTAAGGTGCCTAGGGTATTCTGTGAACGAAACAAAGTCCAGTCTAGTACCCTCTCAGGAAATGTGCTTTCTGGGTGTGAGACTGAATACAGCTTCCCAGATGGCTTTTTGACCCCGGACAAGCAAAAGAACCTTACTCTTTACTTCCATCAATTGTCTCTACGGTCCAGGCTGACTGCAAGGACAGTCCTTCAAGCCTTGGGGTTCATGGCATCTTGTATCCTGGTGCTTCCCAATGCCAAACTGCATATGAGGAAGCTCCAATGGTATCTCAAGAACGTATGGACACAACACTGCCAAGATCTGGACACTGTCATTCAAATAATACCTTGCATTCAAAAGGAATTTTGTGGTGGGCTCAGGAATGTCACCTAAACAAGGGACTCTCTGTGACCCGACCAGAGGCGAGTCAGATTCTAACGACAGATGCCTCGGACAAGGCTTGGGGAGCACACCTCAATGGAAAATGGGTTCAAGACACGTGGCCTGCCAGACTTCAACATTTGCATATCAACTTGAAGGAGATGTTAGCAGTCCAATTTGCATTGATGGCTTTCAAAGATTTACTTCACCCAGGGCAAGTGTTGATTCAAACAGACAACACAACTGTCATGTGGTACATCAACAAGCAAGGGGAAACACATTTGTACCCTCTTTGCAGACAAGCGATGATTTTGTGGGAGACTGCTCTCAGTTTACACCTCCATCTTCAGGCAAGGTTTCTACCAGGAGCACAGAACTCCTTAGCAGATGTGTTGAGCAGACAGATAGTGGATCCCCACGAGTGGAAATTGGATCCTCATGTATTTCAAGGTTGACAGTGTTATGGGGAACTCCAGACATAGATCTGTTCGCTTCTCCACTAAATTTCCAGTTGCCAAAGTTTTGCACGAAAATGTTTCATCCCACAGCTTGGAAGGTGGATGCTCTATCCTTCAGTTGGAGCAATCTTCACGTCTATGCCTTTCCACCTCTGCCTCTCCTCCCAAAGGTACTCTTGAAGGCCAGACAAGACAAGCCATCCATGATTCTGATAGCTCCAGATTGGCCTCGACAGCACTGGTACCCTCTGCTGAGAAGTTTAGTACAGGAGCCTCCATGGCCTTTGCCTTCAATTCCGCACCTTTTGTCACAGGAGGGCAATCATTTTCTCAATGTCAGGATTCAGTCCCTGCATCTAACAGCCTGGCATATTCTGTTCTAGACCCTGGAGGGTCTCGGCTTCCACAACAAGTTTTAAATGTTATTTCGGAGGCCTGAAGGCCTAGTACAAGGAAAATTTACGCTGATAAATGGAGGAGGTTTTTTGTTTGGAGCAAAGCAAAGGACTTTGATGATGTTCTTCATTCCACATTGCTGCAGTCCTAACTATTGGGTAGTCCGCTGTCCAGTCGGCCCGAATACCAGAGTATATGGCTGGCGTCGGTCAGGGCGCATTAGACTGACGTCAGTACGTCAGGGTACTAATGCGCATGACCGACGTCATATCCTCAGTCTTTTTTGCCGCATGGTCCGATGCAGAAGCAGTTTTGCGAGTGCAGGTTGGCGTTCTGAAATTTTCTGAAGTCGGAGTTTCAGACCGAATCAGAGTTGGCTAAGTACCCCGTTGGGGAACATTTTGTTTTTTTCTTGCCTCAGTATTTAACCGGATGTCAGAAAAAGTGAATAACTGTATTTCTTGTGGGAAACAGATACCTCATAGGGATTACCATACCTTGTGTATACCTTGTTTAGGGCCTGAGCACGACGTTGTTGGATGCCGCTCTTGTGCTAGGTTTAACAAACGCACTATTAAGAGAAGGTTAGATTGTGCCAGGTTAGTGTTTGGGAAGCGTTGTAATTATAAAATGCCGTCGGATGCTCCGACGCCCGCTTCCTCCAAGAAGCGCAAGGACAAAACAGCGAAGCCTAGGGTTGATGAACCGGCAGTCCCGGACGTCGGTTCTTTAGAAGGCTCAGTGGAGCCAGAGGTTTTGCCAGGAGTTTCTTTGGAGTCTCAGGCAGGGACTTTACTGTTACAGGATGTGCCTTCTCAGGAGGTAGGCCAGGCTGAGGGGGCTTCTCAGGTAACTGTTCTTCCCTCTCTTCCCAAGGGAGTTAGAGCCTCTCCTTCTGTTGCCAAAACTTCTTTGAGAGGTAGGCCAAGTTTAGCTTCAGTGGGGGCTTCTCCTAGCACTTCAGGTTCTGTGCCTAAGAAACATATGCTTAAAATGGCAGAAGATTTGATTACTATGATTAGAGGTTCTATGCCCCCTCCTGATAAGAGGCCTAGGGTGGAACCTGAATTTGATAGTTTTGAACAGTGTTCAGAGGCTTCTGAGTCTTCTGCGGAAGATTTGCAGGAGTATCCTCCTTATTCTGATTCTGATGTGGATGATTCCACTCCTACAGCTTCTCCTCCTGAGGATTTCTCATTTTCAGAAACTCTGCATTCCATGAGGGAGCACTTTAAATGGGAAGGCCAGGATTACTCTGATTCCAGGAAAAGGCTTAGGGAATTCTTGTTTTTACCCCAGCATAGGCCTTTAGCTATACCTCCTGTGTTGAATGTGGTGGAAGATGTTTTCGCAGAGGCTTCCCTGAACCCTGATTCTTTGCCTCCTGCTCCTGTTAAACCTGACAGGTACTATAGGGTGCCTGAAGCACATAAGTATCTTTTTAAGAGTCCTAGGGCAGACCCGGAAACTGTTTCTCAGGGACCTAAAGGTGTTAAGGCCTCTGTGGTTAAAAACCCTGTTCCCACTGATAAAGAGGCAAGGGCTTTGGATAGATGGGGAAAGAAAGTGTATACTTCTTCCACTTTAGCCATGAGGGCGTTGAATTGTCAGTTTCACATGCTAAAATATCAAAATTATCTCCTTTCACAACTGAAATCTAAGGTGGATGCTTTGGCGGAAGGCATTGAGTGTAAAGAGTTGCTGGATTTAGTTCATGTGTCTGAACAAGTGGGTAAGCATTCTTTGCAATGTGGTTTTGATGCTGTACAGGCCTCCTCGAGGGTGGCTGCCACTAGTTCTGTTCTTCACAGGCATGCCTGGTTGAGGGATCAGAATTTAGCTGAGCATGTTAAGACAAGGATTTTGGATGCTCCTTTACAGTCTGATGTGTTGTTTGGTTCGCCTGTGGAAGCAGTTTTAAAGAAAATGGAGGACAAAGCTAAGTCTATGCAAACTGTTAAAGATTTTTGCAGGTGCAGCCACCAAGTTTAGTAGAAATTGGCCTACTAAGGGATGGACATATCCTGCTTATGATTCCCAGTCTAGGGGTAGGTCTAGACGTGGTAGGGGCAGAGCTCAAGGTTCTTTTAGGCCTAGAACAGGGAGTTCACCTGCTCAGACTTCTGGTGAGGGCAGGGGTCAGTCCTTTCGTAAACAGACCCAATGACCTGCCTTTTCAGCTGCCAGTAGATTCTCGTCTGGCAGCTCCTTTGGGAGGAAGACTGTCTCTTTTCAAAGAAAATTGGGATTTAATCACTCAAGACAGATGGGTGTTGGATATCATTCACCACGGTTACAGGTTTTATTTCCATACATTGCCCCCTTTCAAAGGCATGCCAGACGTTCCTCCTCCACAAAGGAAAGAGGCTCACAAGCAAATTTCTCTGTTACTCCAAATAGGGGCCATTCAGCCAGTCCCTGTATCAGAAAGGGGCCTAGGATTTTATTCTTGCCTGTTCCTAGTACCAAAGAAGGGGAACACGTGGAGACCAATTTTGGATTTATCTATCCTCAACACTTATCTGGACATTCCAAAGTTCAAGATGTTGACGTTACAACAGCTTTTACCTCTACTGGGCAAAGATCACTGGATGGTAACTTTAGATCTCAAGGAAGCTTACCTTCATGTGCCTATAAGACTAAGTTGCAGGAAGTATCTGCGTTTTCGAGCTGGAAATTCTCATTATCAGTTCTCTGCATTGCCCTTTGGCTTATCTACTGCGCCCAGAGTATTCACAAAGGTTCTGGCTCCAGTGATAGCTTACTTCAGGCTAAAAGGAATTCAAATCTATCCTTACTTGGACGACTGCCTGATTCTGGCTCAAGAAAAGGAAGACCTTCTACAGCATCTGGAATATGTTATAGCAGTGCTAAGATGCCTAGGGTATTCTGTGAACGAAATAAAGTCCAGTCTAGTACCCTCTCAAGACATGTGCTTTCTGGGTGTGAGACTGAATACAGCAGCCCAGATGGCCTTTTTAACCCCGGACAAACAAAAGAGTCTATCCCTTTACTTCCATCAACTAGCTCATCAGTCCGTGCTGACTGCAAGGACAGTCCTTCAAGCATTAGGGTTCATGGCATCTTGTATTCTGGTGCTTCCCAATGCCAAACTGCATATGAGGAAGCTGCAATGGTATCTCAAAAATGTATGGACGCAGCACTGCCAGGATTTGGACACTGTCATTCAAATAATACCTTGCCTTCAAAAAGAATTTTTGTGGTGGGCTCAGGAATGTCACCTAAACAAGGGACTCTCTGTGACCCGGCCAGAGGCGAGTCAGATTTTAACGACAGATGCCTCGGACATTGCTTGGGGAGCTCATCTAAATGGAAAGTGGATACAAGACAAGTGGCCTGCCAGACTACAGCATCTACATATCAACATGAAGGAGATGTTAGCAGTCCAGTTTGCATTAATGGCTTTCAAGGAGTTACTTCTTCCAGGGCAGGTGTTGATTCTAACAGACAACACAACTGTCATGTGGTACATCAACAAACAAGGGGAACACATTCTTATCCTCTATGCAGGCAAGCAATGATTTTATGGGAGACTGCGCTCAGCTTGCAACTAACTCTTCAGGCAAGGTTTCTGCCGAGCACAGAACTCCTTAGCAGATGTGTTAAGCAGATAAATCATGGATCCCCACGAGTGGAAACTGGATCTTCATGTATTTCAGAAATTGACAGTGTCATGGGGAACTCCAGACATAGATCTGTTCGCTTCTCCACTAAACCACCAGCTGCCAAAGTATTGCACAAAGGGGTTTCATCACACAGCTTGGAAAGTGGATGCTCTTTCTTTCAGTTGGAAAAATCTTCATGTGTATGCCTTTCCACCTCTGCCTCTTCTTCCAAAGGTGCTCTTAAAGGTCAGACAAGACAAGCCAAGGATGATTTTAATAGCTCCAGATTGGCCTCGGCAACACTGGTACCCACTACTGAGGAGTCTGGTAAGGAAGCCTCCATGGCCTTTACCTTTGATTCCACATCTGTTATCTCAGAAGGACGGTCATCTGCTCAATGTCAAGCTTCACTCACTTCATCTAACAGCCTGGCATATTCTGTGTTGAAACACAGCAGGTCTCAACTTCCTCAACAAGTTTTAAATGTGATTATGGAAGCTAGAAGACCTAGTACAAGGAAAGTGTACGCAGAAAAATGGAAGAGGTTTTTATTTTGGAGTACAGCAAAGAATTTGGAGATTTCTGAGCCTAATTTGAATGTGGCTCTTCAATATCTTACTGAGTTATTGGACAAAGGTTTGTCCTTCTCTTCCATTAAGATTCATGCTGCAGCAATTTCAGCTCACTATGATTGTGACCCACCATTGTTTTCGCATCCTTTGTTCAAGCAGTTTCTTAGAGGGGCAAAGAATATAAGACCCCACGTAGAGCTCCTACTCCTGCTTGGGATCTCAATTTTGTGTTGGAAAAACTTACTCTACAACCTTTTGAGCCTGCGGCTACTGCTGAATTGAAATTCTTGTCATGGAAGACTGCTTTTTTGTTGGCTATTACTTCTGCAAGAAGGGTGTCTGAGTTGCAGGCCCTTATGGCAGTAGAGCCCTTTTTGATTTTCCATAAGGATAGGGTATCATTACGTACTAATCCTTCCTTTATGCCTAAGGTGGTTTCTAGTGTGGCTTTAAACCAAACTATTCATTTGCCTACTTTTTATGCAGACCCCCAAAATAAAGGGGAAAAGATTTTGCACACTTTAGATGTACATAGGCAATTGCATTATTATTTAAGCAGGACTAAGGATTTTAGGCAGTCTCAGCAGTTGTTTGTTTCTTTTGCTTTGAGTTCGCAGGGCAAGTCTGTGTCAAAACAAACTATTTCTAGGTGGATTGGGTTTTGCATTGCATTTTGTTATTCCCATCATGGCAAGGAGATTCCAGCTGGGATTAGGCCTCATTCCACTAGGGCTACTGCCACTTCAACAGCATTTCTAAGGGGGGTGACAACTAAGGATATTTTGGAGGCAGCTACTTGGAGTTCAGTGCATACTTTCTCTAAGCATTATCACCTTCCTCTCTACTCTAAGTCTAGGGCTGGTTTTGCCACAGCTATTTTGCAAGGCATGTTGTCAGCTCCTGCTTCTTTATGATTTGCCAGCCTCCCTTACCTCTGCTTTGGGATTCTACCCAATAGT
The DNA here is from genome assembly GCF_019279795.1 of Protopterus annectens. NCBI lineage: Eukaryota > Metazoa > Chordata > Ceratodontiformes > Protopteridae > Protopterus > Protopterus annectens. The sequence goes on from NC_056733.1 coordinate 1,602,781,829, forward strand.
TAGGACTGCAGCAATGTGGAACGAAGAACATAGTACAGTTTTGTACCTACCATAAATGTAGATGTTCGAGGATCCACATTGCTGCAGTCCAATTTACCCTCCCTCCTTCCCCTCTGTGTTTAGGGGTGGTTGTGTAGGTGAGGTTATCTGCTGATATTTTTGTATATTTTTGTATATATTGTACATATTTCTGGTGCAGGTATATTGGGCCTTGTCTTTTTAGGGTCTTCTGACATCTGGGGCAAGAAAAGACTGAGGATATGACGTCGGTCATGCGCATTAGTACCCTGACGTACTGACGTCAGTCTAATGCGCCCTGACCGACGTCAGCCATATACTCTGGTATTCGGGCCGACTGGACAGCGGACTACCCAATAGTTAGGACTGCAGCAATGTGGATCCTCGAACATCTACATTTATGGTAGGTACAAAACTGTACTTTTCCAAGCCTGATTTAAGTGTTTCTCTTCAATACCTTACAGATTTATTAGACAAGGGTTTGTCTTTCTCCTCTATAAAGGTTCATGCTGCAGCCATTTCTGCTCACTATGACTGTGACCCTCCTTTGTTCTCTCATCCTTTGTTTAAGCAATTTCTTAGAGGGGCAAAGAACATAAGACCCCACGAGCTCCTACTCCTGCCTGGGATCTCAATTTTGTGTTGGAAAAACTTACTTTACCTCCTTTTGAGCCTGCAGCTACTGCCGAATTGAAGTTTTTGTCCTGGAAGACTGCTTTTTTGTTGGCCATCATGTCTGCAAGAAGGGTTTCTGAATTACAGGCCCTTATGGCAGTTGAACCCTTCCTAATTTTTCATAAGGATAGGGTATCTTTACGTACTAATCCTACTTTTATGCCTAAGGTGGTTTCTAGTGTGGCCTTGAACCAAACTATTCATTTGCCTACTTTTTATGCAGATCCCCAAAATAAAGGGGAGAAGATTTTGCACACTTTGGATATTCACAGGCAGTTGCGTTATTATTTGAGCAGAACTAAAGGGTTCAGACAGTCTCAGCAGTTGTTTGTTTCTTTTGCCTTGGGTTCTCAGGGAAAGCCTGTTTCTAAACAACTATTTCTAAGTGGATTGGTTGTTGCATTGCTTTCTGTTATTCCCATCATGGTAAGGAGATTCCTGCTGGAATCAGGCCTCATTCCACTAGGGCTACTGCTACCTCTACAGCCTTTTTAAGGGGGGTAGCTACTAAAGATATTTTGGAAGCAGCTACTTGGAGTTCAGTGCATACTTTTTCTAAACATTACCACCTTCCTCTTTATTCTAAATCTAGGGCTGGATTTGCCACTGCAATATTACAGGGCATTTTGGCAGCTCCTAATGCTTTATGATTTTGCCAACCTCCCTTTACCTCTGCTTTGGGATTCTACCCATATGTAAGGACTGCAGCAATGTGAGATGAAGAACATAGTGCAGTTTTGTACCTACCATAAATGTAGATGTTCGAAGATCCACATTGCTGCAGTCCAATAAACCCTCCCTCCTTCCCCTCTATAGTTTGGAATGGTTGTATGGTTTGGGTGGTAGCTGTGATTTGTACATATTTTGTTTTTGGGAAGTATTCTGTTTTTGGCTGTGGGCTTTCTTTTTAGGGCCTTCTGACATCTGGGGCAAGAAAAGACTGAGGATATGACGTCGGTCATGCGCTTTTATACCCTGATGCTCTGATGTCAGTTCTGAGCGTCCATGACCGACGTCAGCCTAATACTTTGGTATTCGGGCCGACCGAGGACAGCGGACTACCCCCCATATGTAAGGACTGCAGCAATGTGGATCTTCGAACATCTACATTTATGGTAGGTACAAAACTGTACTTTCCAACCTCACTATCGCCCCCTCAACACAAATAACACTAATATAAGCTTTACCCTCAAAACAGTTTCTACCACTTCAATCAAAAGCATGCTCTCCAAACCAAAAACCTCATCAACAGCAGCCGACCTACTCCCCAGTTATTTCTTGAAACTCACAGCAGATGCTATTGCTTTCCCAATCTCGACTCATAAACAGATCAATTGTTAAAAACTATGTGCCCGAACTCTGGTAAATATCCTATGTTACATCCATACATAAAGGCGGGACCTCCACTGAACTTAATAGCTACAGACCCATTGCTATACTCTCCTCCCTGTCCAAAATCCTAGAAAAATGCATCCATACCCAGGTGCTAAAATATCTCCTAGACAGCAACATCCTGTCACCTATTCAACATGGTTTCAGACCTACCCATAGTACAATCTTCACAAATAGCCTCCCTACATCCACACAGCATGCATCTGTCATTCAGTATGCAGGGCGGCCACGGTGTTTGAGGGAAGCCATGGTGGTGCAGCAGTTAGCGTTGTTGCCTCACAGCAAGAGGTTCTCCTGTTTGATTCTCGTTTGGGGTGCCTTCTGTGAGGAGTCTGCATGTCCTCCTGTGGTCGCATGGGTTTCCTCTGGGTGCTCCGGTTTCCTCCCACATCCCAAAGACAATGCTGTAGGTGGATTGGACACTCTGAATTGGCCCTAGGTATGAGTGCGTGTGCCTTCCGTGGAAGGTTGGGTGCAGGGCTGGCAACTCGACACCGTAAAACTCTACTGCCAATCGTGAGTGGACAGGTGATCCGCTGTGGCGACCCCTAACCGGGAAAAGCCGAAAGAAGAAGAAGAGTACCTTAATCTGTGCTGCACAAAACATTCCCACCCTTCTGCAAACAACTCCACTAGCATTCTCCAACGTTGAGAACTACCTTACCAAAGCCCAACTTATCCCCAATCCAAAAAAAACTCAGCTTATGATTATAACCAGTTCTATCAAAAACACTGATAAGTCAATTCACTATCTACTCCACAAATGCCACTCCATTCGCTCCAGCAGCACAGGCTAAGCTGTTGGGAATAACCATAGACTCCCACCTAAAGTTTGATAGTCATCTCAGCTTAACTATTAAAAAAGTACATGCAAAACTGGGATCACTCTACCATATCAAACCATTTCTTACCAACAACACAAGATGAGCCATTGCTCGCTCCCAACTTCTATCCACCCTATTCTATGCATCTCCCATTCTGATTAATCGCAACAAAACTGAACTAAGCAAAATGGAAGCCTGCTGTAGCAGAATTGCCCACTTTGCTGCAAATTGCTCATATAGGACTCATCGCTGTACTACTTTGAGACAGCTCCACTGGCTTGAATTGCCCAGCCTCCTAACCTACAATCAGCTCTGCCTCTGTCAATGTGTCTGTTACCTCCCTCCTGCCCTCAAAATCCTAGTACATCATCACTCAGCCAAAAGGCCTCTTAGATCATCAAGCAAACTACTACTAGAAGTCACCAATAGCTACAATAGCTTTGGAGACCCACTATATAGTAGTTCAGTGGCTAAAAAATGAAACACTTTCCCCACTAGCATACAAAACACATCGTCCAAAGCCTTCTTTAAAAACCTCATTAGGCAACATCTCAAGCAAAGTTGGCAGTGCTATGACTGCTTCCCAGGCTAGTGAAAGCAGATAAGGTACACATACCAAACCTAGAGTACTTGATAATAGTTTTCACTCTTACTCACAAATTCTGGCTAATGTACAATGTATGTACTGTACCTGTGTACTATGTATGTACTCTACCTATGTTCCAAATTTCAGCTGTAAACCTCAAATCTATTAATTACCTTTATTTTTAAATTAATATTCTCTTGTTTGTTCTCTCCACTGTAACTTTTGATGTGTTGCATTCCACTGTAAAAACACGTCTATTGTAATTTGATAATTTGAGTGTATACTGATCATGTCTAAATATCTAAATGTATCTTTAATTTTTCTGTGTGGAGCTTTTCTCCCTGGGCCTCTGCTGAAAAAGGGTCTTTTCGGCTCAGTCAGACACCCCCGGGTTAACAAATGTAAAATAAAATAATAAAAATAAAATCCACGCCTCAGCTATCTCTGCCCATTCCCATACCGAACAACCCTTGTTCTCCACCTCCTGCTAAAACAATTCCTTAGAGGGGTATCCCACATCAGACCACCTTTGAGACCTCCACACCTGCCTATGACCTGAACTATGTCTTGGAAAAATTGACCTTGCCTCCCTTTCAGTCATCTTCCTCAGCAGGACTAAAACACCTCTCTTGGAAGACCCACCTTCCTGCTGGCCATCACCTCAGTGAGGAGGGTTTCCGAACTGCAGGCACTCATGGCCATTGAGGCCTTCATTATCTTCCATGCAGATAGGGTGTTTATTAGAACTAACCCCTCTTTCATGCCTAAGGTGGTGTCTGACGTAACTCTCAATCAGGCTATTCATCTCCCCACCTTCTTTCCTAACCATCAGAACGGGGGGAAGAATCTTCCATTCACTGAATGTGCACAGACAACTCAGAATACTATCTGGATAGAACCAAGCCTCTTAGAATGACTGACCAGCTGCTGGTCAGCTTCACCCCAGGGGCAGAGGGGAAACCTATCAACAAAAGCAGACTGTTTCTAAACAGATATCCAACTGTACCCATTTCTGCTACCACTTCCACAGAAAAATTCCTCCCAAATCTGTCAGAAGCCATTCCACTAGGGCAGCATCTACTTCCACTGCTTTCTTTAGGGGAGTCCCTACCAAGGACATCCTAGAAGCTGCCACTTGGACTTCATCAACACCTTCACCAAACACTACCATTTGCCTCTTTTTTTCCAAAACCCAGGCAGACTTTGCCTCTGCAGTACTGCAGGTCATGCTAGACTCTACTTAGAGCAGGGCTTCCCTGTTCCTCGTTTCCTTACCCTTCCGCCATCCGCCCTATCTTCAGCTTTGGGAATCTTCCCACAAGTGATGACTGCAACAGTGAAACACAAAGAACATAGTACAGTTGTGTACACTTACCATAAATGTAGATGTTCAAGTGTATTCACTGTTGCAGTCCTTTTTTCCCCCCTCCCTCCTTCCCCCCGTATTTTTCTCTCTGTTTACTTCACACTTATCTATACCTATGACCATACACCAAGTTGGCCTTCCTCAGGCCTTCTGGCCTGGGCTCCCATAGGTTGGGGCAAGAAAAAATGATGTAATGGCATTGGCTGCCCTACTTTATACCACTGGCGACCTGACGTCAGTCCATGGTGACCAGCAGCTGACACAGGAGGGAAAATCATTACTCTGGTATTCGGGCTGGCTGAGGGCTACCCAGCAGGGAGAACCCACAAGTGATGACTGCAACAGTGAATACACTCGAACATCTACATTTATGGCAAGCGTACACAACTGTACTTTGTACATCTTCTTCAAAAAAGAGCCATCCAAGAGGTCCTGACAGGATAAAGAGGATCCAGAACTTATTCTCGCTTCCTATTCTGGACCTCAGCAAGTTGAATCTATCGGTCAAGAAGTCCAAGTTCCGGATGGTCACTGTTCAGTCCTTTGTCTCTCTTATCAAGGGCGACTGGATGTGCTCAGTGGATCTCCAAGACACCTTCTGTCACATCAAGATAGACAGGCACTCGAGGAGACACCTTCGATTCCAGCTAGGGGACAATCATTACCAGTTTAGAGCCCTGCCCTTTGGACTCACCATAGGCCCCTGGGTGTTTACCAAATGTATGGCAGTGGTGGCGGCTTACCTGAGGATGCAAAGGTTCCAGGTATTTCCATACCTGGAAGATTGGCTCCTCATGGCACCCACAAGACATCGACTGTCACAAGCCTCCCAATATGTCCTCCTCCTGTTCAGCCAATTGGGGAATACAGTGAACCTATCAAAGTCCAATCTGGTCCCGACACAAAAGTTCGAGTTCATAGGAATCCAGCTAGACTCAATCTCAGAGACTGCAGCATTACCTCTTTACAGAGTACAGCTGACCTGGGAGCAGGTCATGCACATCTTAAATCATTCAGATCCTCCAGTCCACTTGGTTCTTCAGACCCTAGGATCCATGGCTGCGGCCAAACAGCTTGTGCCACTAACAAGGTACCATATAGGTTCATAGGCTGGCACTAGGCTATCGGCCCTAGGGCCTATACAAGCATAGCAATAACAATTCCCTGACTATTTCTTCCCACAGTATTTACTTCCCTGGGCCCCTGACTAGCAGGGCAACTGATGTGATCCCCGGGGTGAATTTCCTATCTCCCATCCAATCATCAAGGTTCATTTTGAAGAGGGCCTAAGAGGCACTCTGCTTGACATGTATTGGCAGTCTATTCCAGAGTCTGGGGAGTCTCGGTCAGGAACCTATCCCTCCAGCATGTTTTGTTCATTGTGATAACAAGGATTAGATCCCTGGAGCATGCGTCTCTGAGGGATTGGGATTTCTTTAAGTGTAGCATGTTCAACAGTTCTGGGTTTGACTTGGCCTTTTATGTTGAGCAGAGATCATCTCTGAGTAGACGATATGCTACAGAGTATGGGTGGAGTTTTTTTTTATACGGTCAGCCCAAGGCATCTGCTTTTCACTTGTTGCAGATGTCTTGAGCGGTACATACCAAACGGGGCATTGTATTCTATAATGGGTCTAAGAGGGATGAGTACAGTGGGACAATGCCCTTCTTTTTTCTGGATGAAAAGCCTTTAGTGATGAGGTGTGCCACATGGAAGGATTTCCTGATTGTTGTGGCGATGTGGTTATCACCAGTGAGACCACTGTCCACCTGTATCCCTAAGTCTCTTATCACACTTTAGGTGTTTAGCGTACTGCCACCTATGTGGTAATTCACGAGTACATGTTTTTTTCCCACAGGGGATAACTATACATTTCTTGGCATTGAGCTTGAGCCCATGGCTCTGGCCCCAAGCATCTGTTTCTGTAAGACCCTTTTGTAGAATGTCCACATAATTTGGGGATTCAGTAATGGCTCCCAATTTGCAGTCATCTGTGAACTTTGTTAGCCAGAGTCCCTTAGTGTTGGCCTGTACTTCAGAGAAGTAGATGCCAAACAAGAGCGGCTCCAGGACTGAACCTTGAGGTACTCCACTTGTCACTTGTCTGGAGCTGGATTTAGAGTCAGCTACTTTTACAGTGTGGGTTCTGTCAGTAAGCCAGTTGGCAACCCATCGAGTGAATAGGGATTAATGCCCAGCTTAATAAGTTTATCTATGATTCCAGAGTGGGGGATGGTGTCAAAGGCCTTGGCGAGGTTAAGATAGGATGTGTGGACCACCTTACCCTTGTCCACAGCTCTGGAGACTCAGTCAGGTTCAGGAGACAAGATCGGCCCTTCATGAACCCAAACTGCGTGGGGTCCAGTGTTTGAAGGTTGCCAATGTCTTTGTTTATAAGTTCCATGATAATACGTTCCATGGCCTTGCAGGTCAGGCTCGTCAGACTCTGGTGGTAGTTCCCGGGATCCAAGGTGGATCCCCCCTTGTGGAGTGGGATAACTGTAGCTGTGCACCACTCAGTGGGCATGAAGCCTGAGGTGAGGCTGTGATTAAACATGACCTTAGGTGAGGTGCCAGTTCATTTTGTAGTTCATGTAGTACACAGCCTGGGATGTTGTCTGGTCCCATGGATGCTGTATTCTTAGCTTTGGAGAGTGCGTTTTTTTACCTGCATGGCCGTTATTACTGGAATTTGACAATCTTCGAGATGGGCCCTTTAGGGGGTGAAGTTTGCACTGAATCGATATTCTTGGGATCAGTATATTTAATGCCATTCTGTTGTAGCTCAGAGCAGATCTGAGCATTGCCATTTAGATTCTTGACATAGCTATAGAATGCCTTGTGGTTGTCTTTGGAATCTTTGGCAGTTTTATTTTTGTAACTAGCTTTGGAGGATTTTGTGAGGTATCTCATCTTCTTACTGAGGCTTGTAAGGGAATTTTTTGCATCCTGGGATTTTCCTCTTCTGCAACAGTTTCATCCTTTTGTTGTAAAGTTTGTTTATGGCAAAGGACCACCAGATTGGCTTCCTTTTTTTGGAGAAGAGCATATTGGTTCTATTGGGGATGGCACAATTCATGCACAAGTGGATGTGCTTCTACAGTGCCTTAATGTAGGATTCAGCAGTCAAACTTTCAGTTCCCATCTGCATGGGTGTCGTGAAGTTTGCCACTTCTGACTTGAGTAGCATGAAGTTGGCTTTGGAGAAGTTTTTTACAGAGGTTTCCTTACTGGGGGTGGGGGGTGGGGGTGGGATGTGGATGTCAAGGGTCATTAGCTTATGGTCAGACCTGACCAACGAGAGGGTGACTATAGGTGTGGAGCACCGCTTTTCCATGTTGGTAATGACCAGGTCTAGGATATTGGAGCCCCTGGTGAGACTAAGGATTAGTTGATCCAGGGCATTGGAATTTATGAATTCCAAGAACCATTGGGCAAAGGTGTTGGTACACAAGTAGTTTTCCCAGTTAATGGCAGGGTTTTTGAAATCACCCAGTATTAGGGTGTTTGGTTGCATCTTAATATTTTCCAGTATGTTTAGAAAGGTGTAGTGGGAATCTTGGGGCATGGTGGGGGATGTCTAGCAAGCTACAGTTTGGATTGCAGATATGTGGGTTTTGCAGTGGACGCTGGTGTTTCATTGGTCCGTTCTGTCTCAACCTATGTCTGTGTCCATAAAATTGACACTAGTGTGCAGATGGCACCTTCTTTTGTGGCTTCAGTCCCAGGATCTCATTTTAGGCAGGCCTTTTTCACTCCCTCCACCCAAGGCCACAGTGACCATGGACACTTCCATGTTGGGGTGGGGGGTATTTCCAGGGGAGAACAGTTCAAGGCACGTAGTCCCCCATAGAGAGCAAATTGCACATAAACATCCGAGAGATAAGAGCTGTCCTCTGAACATTGCAAGCCTTTCAGGATTGCCTCCCTCTAAGGACAATTGCAATTCAGATAGACAACATGGCAGTGGTGTGGTATATCAGCAAACAGGGAGGAATATGATCTTACCTGTTGTGCAAAGGCCATGAGAGTGTGTGAATGGGCAATGTCCTCTAGGCACTTTATTCTTGCAACACATATTCCCAGAGACTTCAACGTGTTGGCTGACAAACTCAGCTGAACCATATTGAGTCCTCATGAGTGGTTTCTCAGTCCGATGGTGGCGAAGCAGATTTTTGATTGTTGGGGTCAACCATGTTGCAATCTCTTTGCCTCCCCAACCAGCAACAAATGCAGTATGTACATCGACCTGATCCAATCACTCGGAGAGTCACCGAGGGGTGCTCTAGTCCTCTGGGTCTCCTCTGTGCTTACCCTCCTATCCCCAAAGATTTGCAGAAAGCGCAATGTCTGAGGACATCCCTTATCCTCACTATTCCCTTCTGGCCTCGTCAGCCTTGGTTTCCCTTCCTAAAGTCTCACCTGAAGTATCCTCCTTGGATACTGGATCCCCCTTCAGGATCTGATCTCCCATCCTTCAGGGCTCCCTCTTCCCAATCTTCGGACCCTTTGTCTAATCGCATGGTTTCTCCAACTCCAGTGATTTCAAAACAGTCCAGGCTAGCTTCCACCATCAAGAATATTATCCTAGCATCCCAAAAACCTTCCACCAGGAAAGTTTATAGCAGCAAATGAAAAAGGTTTTCTGTCTGGCTAAGAGCAAGAATCTGGACCTCTTCTCTGGTTCTGTACCAGATATTCAGTTGTTCTTGTCCTCACTCTTTCAGGAAGAGGCAAGTTTTTCAACTGTTAAGCTTCAGTTAGCTGCAGTTTTCAGTTTTCATGAGAATAACGAACCTACATTCTCTTCCAGACTCTGTAAAGACTTCATGAAAGGTGTTTTTCTTCTAAGACTGCCTTTTAAGGATTCCTCATCTCCTGGGGATCTAACCTTCATGCTGCAATCTCTAACCCAGAGCCCATTTGAGCCTGTGAGTTCATTCAATTTCAAATTTCTGTCATGGAAAATGGCCTTCCTAGTAGCCAAAACTTTGGCTAAGAGTATGTCCAAGTTTCAAGCCTTGTCAATTGCTTTCCTGTATATGGTCTTTCACAGAGATAGTCTCTCAGAACAAATCCATTCTTTTTGCCTAAGGTTTCCACTGAAACCAATCTGAACCAATGTATTCATTTACCAGTTTTCTTTCCCAATTATTCCAATAAAGGAGAGTACCTTTTGCATACTTTGGATATACACAGGCAATTGTGGTTTTATCTGCGTAGGACTAAGGAGTTTCACAAATCAGACCAGGTCTTCATGGCTTTTTCCCCAATAGATGTGGCCTTCCCATTTCTAAAGTGACCATCTGTAAATGGATCTGCAGCTGTATTTCTACAGTCTACACCAACAAGCATCATGAGGTTCCAGGAAAGGTTAGAGCTCATTCTACTAGGTTTGTGGCTACTTCTTCAGCCTTCATGGCCAGACTCTTCATTGACTATATTTGCGCTGCCACCACTTGGTATAATCCTAACACCTTTATATCTCATTACAAGTTAGATTTGGTTTCCAGGAACAGGGCTTCCTTTGTTTCCACAGTGCTTTGACATGTCCTTCCTTGAGGAGTCCCAGGGTGAATTGTAGCTTGGGACTCTGACTCTACTGTGAGGAATAATGATATGGATAACATCAGATAAAGAGTTGTGTACTTACCATAACTTGGCATCCGGGCTATCCTATGTCATTATTCCTCACATTTCCCTCCATCCCCTTCTTTGTTGGATCATTTGAGGAAGTTGTAGTGTGGTGGGTCCAGAACTATTTTTCTTTCTTCCTTTTAGGTCATACCAGTGCTGCCTGTGTTGGCAAACTTGATCTGAGGGTTAGAGGGCAGCTGGGGATTATGGGAGAGTGAAGAGCTTGAGCCTTGGATCTGTCTAAGGTAAAGTTGCCAGATCAGATCTGATATCCAATCCAAGAACCTACTGTGGTCATTCAGCTTGCCATGCCTATCTTGCTAATACCTCATGCCTAACTTTGTAGATGGCATTGTATTTTTTATGCCCATGTACATCTTGCATTCATATCTAAAGCTTCCCATTATACCTTACTTACCACTGCTTCTCCAGCCAGAATAATTGTAATAATTTTTGTGTTGAACTACTACTTGACATCTTTTCACTTCAGCCATCTGGTAAGTGTAAAAAAAAAAAAAAAAAAAAAACAAAGAATGGTTTAGTGTGCTATTTTTCAGCCTGATATCATTTGACTGTTTCCTGCCATTATCCAATGCACAGACATCTCTTAGGAGAGAAGGGCGACATATGCCATTAATAATACCCTACTATTGTTATCCAGAACAGAAGATCAGGGCTATACATGATATTTTTGCATAGTCAGGTGACTGCTGTTTTGAGTTGTATATGTACTGTTATTGAGTAAGTCATGGACTAGGTTTGTTCTTTTTTAAGATGTTAAAAAGTCTACCATGTAGAAAGTCGTGCTGTTGGGACACCAAAGTGCAGAATGGGTTTTACTTTCTGAGTAGGTGTGATGCTGATATTCCCTTCAAAGAGTTCCAGTTGAAGAGATCTAGGTCAGATGTCAAGTGTTTTAGCAGTTGGTGCTCTGTTACAAAACTAATATAGTTACTACAACTGGTTACAACAAATGAATGTAACAGATTGATTTTTCTGTGGACTGGTATCCTTTAATTTACTATTTCTTTGAGTCGCAGTGTTCAGTCTCTCTCTTGCTGCTAATTTTTATAAATGAGCATTTTCCTTCATCATCGATTAAAATGTCATAATGTGCAGCAAACACAATAGTGCCAGCTTTATAGGTACTTCACTCAATGCAAGATGATTTTTTTAAGAACTTCACAGTGATTACTAAAACACAGTGTGTTAAGCAGCAGTACTGTGTACATCTGTGCAACCTCTTTCCTTTATCATGGCTAAGACAAATATCCTAAGTGTGTGTGATGTCTGAAAATCTAAATGTAACTTGGTTGCATCCTGTAGAGCTTATAGCATATCTTGCCTACATGATTAAATTTGGGAGGTGGATATTCCATATTGCACAGCATCAAGAAAAAATACTTAGAAGTAAACTTAGAATAAGACCAGAAAGCCACTGGTCTTACCAAATATTACTCAGGACTGCACAGCTGTAGTGGCTCAACACTTTAATAGTGCTAACACTATATATTTTCAGGAAAATGTGCAACTCACTGTCCCCATTGTGCAACCCATATACATTTCACAGTACTGATGGTCATAACAGCAACAATTCTTGGCCTGTTTAGTCTTTTGCATATTCTGGCATAATTTCCTCATTTGTGCTGCCCTGTCCAGGTTATGAATTTTTGGCATGGTGCAGTGTAAATAGCAGTTGTTAGTCTTTATAAGTGTGACCCTTGTTTTGTTGTACAAAATAGCAATCAGTAGTATCATCTGGCCTGTTTAAGATATAGTTTCTTGCAACTGCGTAATATTTTAGCTGCCTGAAATCCACTTGTGAGTTCACAACATTCACAAACGCATGTTTCGGTTGGATCTTCTTAAAATGCCACTGCAGTTGCTTGGAAGCATCCAAATAATTTATACCAGTTCAGAAAACTAGGCTGATTGTACAAGGACGGGGTTTTTGGATGTATATAAATATACAGATTTTAACATCAGCGGCAGACCGGGTAAGAGACCTTGCTTTTGTTTAACCCTTTTCTTTTTAAACATGAAACATCTGTATTATATTATCACTTATGACATAGGCAATCATATGTTTATATAAATGAAAACAAACCATATTGACGTAATCCCAGCTGCAAGCATTTTACATCACAAACCATATTGACATATTCCTAGTTGCAAACATTTTACATCACTGATAATCCACCCTGTCATGGTCAGTCAAGCATTACTTAGCTCATTCACTTCCTGCCTTCTTTTAAACCTCATTCCTCCCCTGTATGTATTGTTACCACAATTCCCATTTTTCCTGTATAATTTGCTCTTACCTTTTTTAAAAATCCCAATTCCAGTCATATTATTTATGTTACTATATTCACTACTGCTAGTACAGTTGGTTTAGACTTTAATTTCCATATAATTGCTTTTTTGGCAGCCACTATAATTAGACTCATCGAGGACTATGTCTAGGCAATTCTGATTCTGTATCATAGCTCAGAAAAATCATTTCCCTAGTTACACCAATTTGCTCATGCAGTATTTCTGAGAGTAGTTTGCAGGGAATCTTTAAAGTCTGTCAACCCATTACACCCCCAGAAAATATATTCCTAATTACCTCTTTCTTTCCCATACCTCAAACATTTGCTGTCAACCTGAGGAAAATTTTTCTTGAGTCCACTAGAGGTATAAACATATCTATACAAACATTTCCAAGTAAAAATCCTAAATCTTCTAAATTTTGTTGCATATTTGGGAGACATACATACATCCCCTCATTGTTTCTTTGTCAACTGCTTATCCAATCTTTCTTCTCAATACTTTCTAACCTCCTCTGATTAATTCTTTTAGTGATAATGCAGTAATATGCTGTACTAATTATTTAAGCAGTAACCCATGCCTGGGTGTGGGTAATGCTGCATTTACCCACAGTTGGTGTGGTTTGGTCACGTGGGAGAAGCCTGAGTGGCCAAAGACAACTGTGGGTAAATCCAGCATTACCCACACCCAGAAGTGGGTTATTGCTATTATAAAATAACATTATTTAAGAAAAAAAAAAACTTTTCTTAAATAATGGCATTGTATAATGCATCTGTGCTTCCCTTCTGCAGCTGTCTGGTATTCTGTGGCAGTTCTTATGTACTACGCATGCATATGCTTACGCAGTACATCAGAGCTGTGTATGGAAGCAACGGAGAAAGCAAGATCTCTGTTGCTTTTTAGAAAGTGTCCCGCTATGTTAAAAGAGTTTAACATAGCGATACGGCTTTAAAAAAAGCAACGGAGAGCTTCCTTTCTCCGTTGCTTTTTTAAAAGCCGTCTCGCTATGTTAAACTCCCTTAACATAGCGAGACACTTTCTAAAAAGCAGCGCAGATCTTGCATTTTCCGTTGCTGTAAAAAAAAAAAAAAAAAAAAAAGACTTATACTAATGGAAAAAGTCTAGGCTACCGGACCTTTTTCCATTTGTATAAGTCTGATTTACAATGGGCACGCTGACCAGTCAGCATGCACATTTTGGAATATTAATGGAGGGTCATTGTACAATCCTTTTTTAACACCAGCTTCTGTTTTAGATTGTTCTAAAAACTCTACCAGTGCTGTTTTTTCATTTAGGACCCCCCCCCATTTATTTCTGTTTGCCTATACTCTGATATCAATCCTTGATAGAGGGAAGGCAATTTCTAACCTGCAGCTCAAATGAGTTATGGGCATCTTCCCATTCTATTACCTTTCCCTCTTTATTTGCTCCCAGTACCTTGGTTCCTTTGCCAGATTTTCCAATAAATTCCAGCCCACTTATGCCTATTGTCTGTCTCTTCAATTGCTGTCACCCCTATTGTCAGAATCTCCTTTCTTGATTTCCATGTTGGCTAAGTTCTTATAATACTTTCTGCTACTTTATGAATATAATATTCTGTATGATTATTGTTATTCTCCTTAAAGATCTGCATCCAAAATCCCAGCCTTTCCTTGTTTCTTGACCCCCACCCATTTCATCATCATCCCTTTCCAGTTTGAATTATAGGCTTCTGCTTGTGCTTATATATTGGAGTTTTAACTGTGTAGGTCTGAAATACCCCATTCAAATCAGATAATCCCAATCCCCCTTGTTCTATTGGAAGAATCAACTTATCCCACTTGACCCTTGCCTTCTTCCCCTCCCAGATAAAATTTTTCAGCTGTTTATTAATTGCTATCCACAACTTCTCCTCTAGTTGATAAAAATATGCCTGACCTATGTATAAGACTAAAGGAACTTAAAACATTTTAACTGCTTGTATTGTACTATCCATATAACAGAGATTCCAATTTCTCATTTTTTGTATCATCTTTCCTTTAGTCTCTTCCAACATATCCTTAACTGCCACACTAGAATCATTTTAATCCATACTCCTAAATACTTCATTTTATCATGCTCCCATATATATGGATATTGCTGAATCAATTTGTGTGTGGGTACATGATTTGCTTTTGTTTCCTGAAAAGATTTGAAACTGTCAGAATATTCCACAGCACTGTAATGTCCTTTTCTGGTTTTGTCAGGTGTAAAACAATATCTGCAAATAAAGCCAGCTTATCTAATGCCAATTTTCATTCTATCCTCAACTGTTTGGTTAGGATCCAACTCTGCCATTGCTAAAGCTTGTGGCAACCAAAAACTTTTGAGTTTCTCCCTTACTCATAATGGAACATCCCCAATAATCTCAGATCTTTTTTGCTGCTTCAAGCAAAAGATGTGCTTTCCATCTCTCTTGAGCGTTAGTGAGATAAGTTTGATATATTTTTAATTTTTTCATCAAAAATGTTTTATAATACTATCCCTTACCATTTATTATAAATTCCCTACTGTTTTTCTATCTATTGTATAATTTCTTTTGTGCCTCTTAGACAATACTGTTAGTATATTTTTCCCTCTACAACACTGTTGCAGTTTTTCATTACCATTGCTGGTATTTCTATCCCTTTTCTCTTTTTCTAATTTTTCTTCTGTTTAAAAAAAAAGAAAAGCTTGCTTTGTATCTTAAGATTTTGTTAATGATGGCAGGTAAACTAACAGGTTTTAAGAAATGTACTAGGTGTGGGCACAAACTGCCAATTTCTGATGCCTCCACACTTTGTCTCTACTGTTTAGGTCCCCTCCATTTACAAGAGGATTGTTCTATTTGTCACAGTTTTAATCTTCATGCGTTGGTAGAACACAAAAATAAGCTTATTCTAAAAGGTCGTCTTCTTTCTTACTTTGGGGAAGCTATATCAGAGGCAGCTTCTTCTTCCTCTAAATTGAAAACTTCAAAGGTTAAAAAGTCATGCTCTCCTAAGACATCTTCCTCTGTTTTGAACTCCTCGAGGAAGAGATATCATAAGGAGCCAGTCTCAAAACTGAATCCATAAAAGGCTAAACTTCCTGATTCCACTAAGGAAAAATGATCAGATCTGACACCTCCTCAGTCAAATCCAATGAAGTCAAAGCCCTTGGATCCAATGTCATCTGATCTGAAGCTTTCCAAGTCTGACTTTCAAACTAACAGATTTCTACCCAGGATTAGGTACTCTCCATTGCTGGTTCTGGTTCCTGACATGGTGCCGTCTCAATTCCATTTACTCCACTCGCTCTTCAAAAAGCCTTACAGAAGATGTTGAGAGACGTATGAAGATTCACTTGATGCAGAGCCATTTTGGTGTTCCTTCAGCTCCTACCCTGCCTGGTCAGAAAATCCACAAATCTAGCACTCCTCCATTACAAATTCCACCTGTCACTTTTGTAGATTCAGAGTTTTTGGATCCGAGTTGTCTGTATCTGAAGATAATTTTATCCTTTGATCTGAGATGATCTCTGAGGGCTTCGGTCCCGTCTGATCCAGAAAGCTCCAGGAGCCATAGTTTACCTGTCAGATCCAAGGTGTTGCATTTGACTCCAGAGCTTTCGGCGCCATCTCTGCACCTCAGCACTGGATAGCTTGGGTCTGGCTTCCACCTTGGACTTTGTGCTCTCAGAGCAGGGGAGGCGTACAATTCAGAAGCTTGTCTTCTCTGATCCGATGATTTCTCCCTGTCCAAGCCATTCTGCCTTTGAGGCTGCAAAAAGAGTATTTTCTGCTTTGACAGTGCTGACAGATCCTTCCTCCTCAGATCTGAAATCATCTGCCATGGTGTCTCAGCAATCAGAGCTTCACCATCTCATTTCACAGGGACAGTCAGTACTAAAACCCCAGGCTTCCACCAAGGGAATTATTTCCTCTTTTGTTACCTCCCCAGAGCATCCCACTGAGGGAGGTCCCTAAGAAGAGGACATGTAAGAAGAAACAGACTCCCTGGAGGAGTCCATCATTGAAGACACAGATTACCATGAAGGTGAATGACCCCCACAATCACCTCTTGAAGATGTCCACTTTGGAGACATCCTGGAAATCCTTAAGCAGAGAGGTGGTTGTATGTCCAGCAACCCTACATATGAGGAATAAAATTGAAAGAATCCTCAGTTCCACCATGGCTTGCACAGACAAAAATGTAAAAAAATAGAATAAAAGCAGACTTTAATTTTCAGTTAAGATGGTTGTAGTGGAGCACAAAAATTATCTCTGATCAGCGCTTTTGGCTTCCTTAGCCTTCATCAGATCATGTATATTGGGTGTGCTCCTTTCAAATTTAAAATCCATTCCAACCAATCTTTGATCTGCACCTTCCTTGCTTATCCAATAAAAACATCACAAATTCTTGCACATGTTTTAGCGTGCTCTTACACATTGGCCAATCACTGGCTTATTTCAACATAACCTTCCAATAAAAATGATATCCAATCTCTTGTTCTCCTCTGACCTAGGTATCGATAGCATTGAAAAGGGCAAATTTCCAAGCGGTACCACCAGACCAGATAGAATCTGGAACTTAACTTACTTAAGGTTCTTTTTGGTGCCAAAGAAAACCAGGGACTGGGAACCAGTCCTAGATCTCTCCAAACTAAACAAGACAGTTCAAAGAACATATTTTCAGATAATCATGGTTCAGTCCATTCCCCCCTTTCTGGAAAGGAGGACTGGATGTGCTCTATGGACCTTTAGGATGTGTACTATCACATAAAGATGAGCAGATGGTTCAGAAGGTACTTACACTTCAGTCTGGGAGCCAGTCATTATCAATTCAGAGTACTGCCATTTGGACTCACCACAGCCCCCGGGTGTTTACCAAATACATGACAGTAGTAGCAGCTCACTGGAGAGTGCAAGGATTCGGAGTGTTTCCATATCTAGACAACTGGCTCATTACCGCTTTGATTAGGCAGCATCTCATATGTGCAAGAGACCAGGTTCTGCAGACTTGCTCTCATCTGGGCACAACCATAAACTACGACAAATCCCATCTGCAACTGACTTGGACTTTAGTGTTTATAGGAGCTGACCTAAATCCAAAGACAACAATTGCTTCCCTACCATTACTGAGAGTTCAGACCACAAGACGTTAAGTCAAAAAGATTATCTGCAGCACCTCGATTTTAGCTCAACTGGTTCTTCAGGCTCTGGGATCGATGGCAGCAGCAATAACATTAGTACCGCTTTCCAATTTTTATATGAGAATTCTTCAATGGATGTTAGCTGTTCAGTGGTCAATTCTTTATC
Source organism: Protopterus annectens (assembly GCF_019279795.1). Classification (NCBI taxonomy): domain Eukaryota; kingdom Metazoa; phylum Chordata; order Ceratodontiformes; family Protopteridae; genus Protopterus; species Protopterus annectens. Next base: position 1,602,799,934 of record NC_056733.1, read on the forward strand.
AACTTATGTCCTACAAGATAAGAATCACATCCGCAAGGGACATCTAAAATTGATTAATTCAGACCAGATTCTATAAGGTCATCCTTTCATTCCCCCAGCCCAAGGCTATAGTGACCACAGATTCTTCCTTCCTAGGGTACGGGGGAACATTATGTGAGGAGGACAGTCCAAAGCACCTGATACCCCAAGGAGGTCAAGTTGCATATAAATGTCTTGGAGATGAGAGCAGTCCTGTTAACATTGCAGGCATTTCAGATTGCTCTCCCTTTGGGGACAATTGCAGTACAGTTGGACAACATGTTGGTCATCTAGTACATCAAGACACAGGAAGGAACCAAATCCTACCCATTGTCAAGAAGCCGTCAGAATGTGGCAGTCGGCAATCTCTTCCAACCACTTTCTTTTAGCAACGCACATTCTCGGGAAATACAGTGTGATAGCAGACAAATTGAGCAGGTGCATTCTTCTACCTCATGAATGGTCCCTTAAAAAAAAGATTGCAAATATGATCTTCCAAAAATGGGACCAGCCTTGCTGCAATCTGTTTGCATCTCCACTGAACAGCAAATGCAGCAGCTACTTTACCCTAATCCCCCCAAGGTATGCTCCACTTCACGATTGGCCCCCAGTCTCCTTTATGCGTATCTTCCCACTCCATTAATTCCCAAATTTCTTCAGAAAGCTGCAAGGTTGAAGAGTAAGGTTGTCCTCATTGCCTCTTTTTGGCCTCAACAAATTTGGTTTCCCTTCCTTTGATGTCAACTAATTCAACCACCTTGGTTTCTGGATCCAACTCTGGACCTCCCATCTTATCCAACAGATATGATATGTCCAGACATAGCGAATCATGGGCTGACTGCATGGTTCCACCAATTCCATTAATAGTCAGACAACCTATGCTCTTTTCTCCAGTCAGTCATATTCTTTTGTCCTCCCATAAACCTTCCACCAGAAAACTGTAATCCAGAAAATGGAGGATATTTGTTTTTGGGCACAAAATAATAACATTAAACCTTTTCAGCTCCCATTCATAATATCTTGGAATTTCTAGCACATCTTTTTGAAGAGGTAAGTATTCTTCTACTATTAGAGTACAATTAGCGATTTCCGATTTTCACACTGGATTAAATGGTTCTTCTGTCGTGTCCCATAAGTTGAGAAAAGTCTTTTTTAAAGGCACTCTACTCTTAATTCCACCTTTTTTTAAAGATCCTACACCCCCTTGGGATCTTAACGTTGTGCTGCAGTGTATTAAAAATCCACTTTTGAACCCTCAGCTACATGTCAAGTCAAATATTTGTCATGGAAGACAATTTTCTTAGTGGCCATTACTTTGGCCAGAAGTTTTTCTGAGATCCAAGCATTGTGTTTGAAACCTCCATACTTGATTTTTCATAAAGACAGTTACCTTGCGTACCAACCTGACTTTTCTTCCAGAGATGGTGTCAGAATCCAATATAAATCAGTCTATTAATTGATTTATATTGGATTCTGACACTACCTTTGGAAGAAAACTGATAGTCAACAGACCACACTGCTTTGCCAGGGATAGTCTGCACCTCTCCCCTCTAAGCTTTTGATTATTGGCTAAAATATTGTCTTCCTCCATGGTGCCTTTTTTACGCAATGCCAAACTGAAAGTACATCGACAAAGCAAATCAAAACCAAGAAAATCTAAAGGTATTACTGCTCAATGCTAGGAGTCTAAACAAAAAAAAAATCCAATCCCTAGAAGCTCTATTTACCCTAGAGAATGTTGAGGTCTGTGCAGTCACTGAGACATGCTTTAAAGCCACGGAGAGCACATCAACAATGCAAGGTTGTAATTCCTTCCACACATGTAGGCCAGCTAGTTCCCAGGCATAGACTAAAGGTGGAGGTGTCTCTAGTTGGATCTATCTGAGTTCATCGACATTTCAAAATACCGAAAACGAAATAACCGACACCAAAACAGCGAAACTCATATAACCGACGCCAGAAGATCGACAGTTCACACACGACATCGCATACACCTGACACAACATACCAACAAACAAAACACATCCCCTATCCAACACTCACACACACAACACAAGCACACCAAAATCCTTACAAACAAACACTAACCCATACATACACAACTATCCACAACCCTGACCCAAACCCTTACCCTAAGGTCCGTCACTATCGCACACTCACCTAACCGCCGCTAACCCTAACTCACTTATCCCACCCCTACCCTACAAAACACCAACATGACACTTACCTTACTCGCACACTCACCTTAACCGCCATCTAACCCTAACTCACTTATCCACCCCCTACCTTTACTAAACACCAACATCGCACACTTACCTTACTGCACACTCACCTAACCCAGCGCTAACCCTAACTCACTTATCCCACCCCTACCCCTACTAAACACCAGCATCGCACACTTACCTTACTCGCACCCTATCGTCCGTCACTACCGCAGACTTACATATCCTTTCCCCATCGCAGCTTCTCAGCGTCGGTGTCTTCTTCCGTCGGTCTTCTGCCTCGTCGATCTTCTGGCGTCGGTGACGTGACTTTCGACATTCTCGTGTCGGTTAATTCGTTTTCGACATTTTAACATGTCGATGAACTCAGATAGACCCCTCTAGTTACATCAAAAATAAATATACTTCAAGGCTGGTCAAACAGGACAATGCACTTGAGCTGCTCCATGTTCAAATCACCATAGGAAAAATCCAATACCACTTCCTTGTAAGCTGTAGGTCCCCCACTATGACCCAGGAAACCCGTACTATGTATTTAAACTTATTAGAAACGCTAACCATCCAACCCAATACAATATTCATGGGTGACTTTAATTACCCCACTATTAACTGTGAATCCTCTATGACACCAAATGCACAAGCACAGAGATTCCTGGATTTTGTAAACAAACTCCCTGGACCAGATAGTCAATACACCAACCATACCATACTGGATCTGGTCCTCACTAATATGGAAGACAGCTGCACACCCCCTACTGTAATACCTTCCCTGGTAAGGTCAGACCACAAAATAGTCTCCATTGAAGTAAAAATAAAACCTGGACCCCCCCCCCCCCACAGCTAAACCTGGGATATTCAGGAACTATTCTAAGGCTAACCTCCTGCTATTAAGTGAGAACCTGGCAAAATTGCAACCCCCCATAAACCCTGTGAAATCCTGTACAAGTATGTTAATAGCTGCATAAAGGCAACTATACCCACCAGGAAGAAGTACCGAACTAAGTTAAAAAAACAAGCCACCCTGGTGGAATCACAAAATCAATCGGCTATATAACAGGAGAAAGAAAATCATGGCAAAAATTAGGAGGTGAAGCACCTAGCAGGATAAAAGCACTCTCATCAAACTAAACAAGCAACTCAGAATACAACATCTACCAAAGCCAAATTTGAGGTAAGTTTGGCCTCCCAAGCCAAGGACAACCACAAAGCATTTTTTAGCTATGTCCGCAACCTCAAAGGCAATACACAATTGTGTGCAGAGCACATTGTAAATGGAGCCACTATACTGAGCCAGAAGGTATAGCAAACCTCCTTGCTGATAAATTCAGCTCCAGTTTTACTCCTCTATCCCCCTCAACCTTCCCTCAGGAAATATCATCAAGTATAATCCCCCTACTATCACTAGGGAACAGGTTCTTAATATTCGCTCTAAGACCAAGAACACTGCTTCAATGGTCCCAGACAATATCCCAAGATGCCTTCTAAATAACATGAAACATGACCTATCAGGGCCTCTGGAATTACTATTTAACTGTAGCCTCCAAACAGGGTTCATGCCTCATGAATGGAGAAAGGCAACAGCCATCCCTCTGCACAAAGGTCATCTACAGACCTATAAGTCTCACTAGTCTTGTATGTAAAGCCATGGAAAGAATTATCATGGAGATGATCAATAGAGATATAGTAAACCTCCAGACACTGGACCCAACCCAGTTTGGTTTCATCAAGGGCAGATCATGTCTACTTAACCTGGTGGACTTCTTTGAGAAGGTCACGAAAGCAAAGGATGAGGGCAAAATCATTCACACTGCCTACCTTGACCTGTCCAAGGCATTTGACATACTACCCCACTCGGGCATTGTTGACAAACTCAGGAGGTTAGGTACAAACCTGTATGTCACCCAGTGGATAGCCAACTGGCTCACAGACAGGACTCAGGAGGTTAGAATTAGGGAGTCCACATCTATAAAGTGGCCAGTCACAAGTGGTGTCCCTCAGGGATCAGTCCTTGGACCGCTTCTTTTTGGAATTTACTTCTCAGAAGTTGAGGCCAATGTTAGTGGCCTCTGGCTAACAAAATTTGAAGATGCTTGCAAATTAGGAGCTGTCTTTGAATCTCACACTGACACAAATGTTCTCCAGGAGGGGCTGACACAGACAACTGGTGTCAGAGCCATGGACTAAAACTAAATGCCAAGAAATGCATAATAGTATCCTTTGGGAAGTCATCCATCCCTGGTAACTATCATATTGACAACACGCCCCTTAGAACTGATCCAGTAGTCAGGGACTTAGGGACACACACAGATGGTAATCTAGCCTTTGATCCTCATGTGTCTACAGTGGTGCGGAAATCATTCTCTGTTGTGCAACTTATAAAACAAAGGTGTGGCATCTAAGTCCAATGAAGTCATTGTTCAACTGTATTCAGCATTCATCAGACCTATCATTGAGTACAGTGCCCCCTTTAGTATGTACCTAATCAAGTATATCCAACAATCAGAATGCCCATAGAGGTTCCTCACTAAAAGAATACAGGGCATAAGCAATATGTCCTATGCAGACCACCTCAAGGCCCTATCCTTGTATTCTGCCTCCTACAGACTTTTGAGGGAAGGTCTATGCCTGGCATACAGGGCACTGTCAGACCCCACTCTGTCAGTCCACCTGCATATCCACAGAACAAGCAGCACCAAAATTACCCATTCTAAAAACTTAAACCTTGCCTGTGATATAAATAGGGCCTGCTGAAGAGAGAGGTATGTATCCCAGAGACTACCCTGTCTGTGGAACAAGCTCCCCATCCATGTAAAGCAGAGTTCCTCCCTAACCCAATTCAGGTGCAACTTGGATAATTGGATGGGAAACTGGAAATTCATCACTGGTTTTGCACCCATGCCTCTAATAGGCACAGGTAACCTGTAAATGGTTCATCTCCCAGGCACATGCATACACTTATCAAGGGTATTAGAAATGTTCAGAGATTTGGGCTTAAAAAGGCCCTTGTGGTCATTAGCCAACACCTATGAACCTATGCTGTGGCTTTTGTTAAGACCTAGGCAGCTGTTAGTAAAGCCTGATATTTTTGACTTTGTGTGGCTGATTCTAATCAGTGGATGGCTCAGTGAGATAAATGTTATTTGTCCAGTAATTCTGGCATGGAGCCAACTATATATTTTGGACAATATTTCTGTCTTTGTCAGTCATAGAATTTAGATGAGTGGAAGGGCTCAGTAATATACAGGTGTTATGCAACTTTTACTGAATTACTTTTGGCTTTTCCTGACAGATGGTAAAGACTCAGTATTGCAGAATACCTGCACCACCAATATAATGAATGTTTGCTCAAAAGGTTTAGTGCAGCAATTATCACCTTTGTATGAGCATGCAGAATCTTGCAGTAAAGACGTGCAAGTCATCACATTATTTGTGCAGTTGCAGTGTAACGCGGGATCATTATCACTTGGGTAAAACCATTAGCAGCTGTCACTGTCACATTACTAAAAGTCATCACCACATTACAAGCACAGGTATGGGACACGCCAGATGTTTTTGAATGTCACTGATATTTTTCATATTTTGTTGTAAATGTCTGCTAAGGAGCTTGTCAGCATGCTGAGTAAAACCTCATTTTACAATGCTGTAGGCACATACATATATCACAGTTTGTTTATGACTTAGGTTTTTTTCATGTTTTGATAAATAACTTTGCTTGGGAACATGTCAACCTCATTTTGAAGACAGTATTAGTACTTACAACATGATAAAAGAACAACATACACACTGAGCAGAGTGGATGAGAGTTGTTGACCACAACTGTTAGCTGAGATATATAAGTATCCTGTTTTTTTTTTCGATTATTTATACAGATTATTGTTTCTAACAATTGAAATATAGCACTTTTATTGCCTGCTTTTTAGTCTTTGAGTGTATTTTATTGCTATTAACTAATCTGCACAAGTAACTGATTTGTTTGCAGTTAAAAGCATTCTGTATCTTTACAAATCTTTATCTGTTTAAAAACTTTCATTTGTGGCTTTCTCTAGTGCTTACTGTCTGTAGGCTATTGTTTTTGCCCCCCCCCTCCCAGTTGGTGTGTTGCTGTTATACTTGGTGGCTTTGCAGTTGCCCACCCCTATTGTAAATCTGATCTGTGACACTCCTCCCAGTCTAGTATCATTAGCTCATTCTACCTAATACATAGAGAACATTGGATAATGCCTTCTGTTTCTCCTTTTTCCCTTTCAAAAAAAAAAAAAAAAAACATTTTTTTTTTTGCCTGAATCTCCTTGTGTTCTGACTGTGCTTCTCAAACATTTTGGAAATATAAAGGTTCATAGGTTCATACTAGGCTATCTGCCCTAGGGCATTTATAAGCCTAGCCAGAGTATGTTTGGCTTTCGCCACCCATTTTAAATTAATTTTGCTATGCCCTTTTTCAAGGTTAGTATACTGTGCCTCTGTCTAACAGTGACACAGAAGTGATACCCGGGGTAAACCTACGATCTCCCATCCACTCATCAAGATTCCTCTTGAAGAGAGTCAATGAGGGACTCTGCCTAACCTGGACTGGGATTTTATTCCAGAGTGAAGGGAGCCTCTGGGTTATGAATATGTCTCTCCAGCATGTCCAATTTATTTCAGTGCTGAGGTTCAAGTCTCTCGAGCGTGTAGCTCGATGGGATTTGGATTTTTTGAGGTGCAGCATGTCTCTTAATTCCAGGTTGGACATGGCTTTATACGTCAGGCACAGATCGCCTCTGAGCAGGCGGTATGCCACTGAGTAGAGCTGGAGTTTCTTTAACTGGGCAGCATATGGCATCTGTTTGAGCCCTTTGATCATCTTGGTGAGGTACTTTTGGGATCTTTCCAGTTGCTGCAGGTGTTTGGTAAGGTACATCCCAAAAGGGGCATTGTACTCGATTATGGGCCTGATGAGGGATGAGTAAAGAGGCACGATGACCTCCCCTAATCTAGATGTGAATCCCTTCATGATTAGGTGGGCTATATAAAATGTTTTTCTAACCACTTTGGCCACGTGGTTGTCAAATGAGAGATTGCTATCAACTTGGGTCCCCAGGTCCCTAATTACTTCTTCTGTACTTAATGGATTGCCACCTATGTGGTAATTTGTGGGCACTTTGTTTTTGCCAAAGGGGATGACTATACACTTTTTGGCGTTTAGCTTGAGGCCATGGCTCTGGCACCAGTTGACTGTTTCTATGAGGCCCTTTTGGAGGATGCTTGTGTCGGCTGGAGAGTCAATTATGGTGCCCAGCTTGCAGTCATCTGTGAACTTGGTCAGCCACAGTCCTTCCGTGTTGGCCTGTACCTCCGAGAAATATATACCGAATAACAGAGGTCCCAGGACTGAGCCTTGTGGGATGCCACTTGTAACTGGTTTGGAGTCTGACATGGCTCCAGCAATTCTAACCATGTGGGTTCTGTCCTTGAGCCAGCTTGCAACCCATCTAGTGACATAGGGGTTTATATTTAAGCTGGTGAGCTTATCTATAATGCCCAAGTGGGGTATTGTATCGAAGGCTCTTGCGAGGTCCAGGTAGGCTGTGTGGACCACCTTCCCTTCGTCAATGGCCTTGGTGACTGTTTCAAAGAAGTCGGCCAGGTTTAAGAGGCAGGATTTGCCCTTAACAAAGCTGAACTGGGTAGGATCCAGTGTCTGTAGGTCCCCAATATCTTTATTTATGAGGTCCATGATGATCCTTTCCATAGCTTTGCAGACCAAGCTAGTCAGGCTTATGGGGTGATAGTTTCCAGGGTCTGTTGAGGCACCACCTTTGTGGAGAGGGACCACTGTTGCTGTACGCCACTCTTTGGGTACATATCCTGTAGCAAGGCTGAGATTGAACAGTAGTTTTATGTTTGGGTTTAGCTCTTCTTGGAGTTCATGTAGGACGCAGCCCAGGACACCGTCTGGTCCCATTGATGCTGTGCTTTTTGCTTTGGAGAGGGCGGCTCTTACCTGAGCATCTGAGATGTCAGGGGGGCTGCACTTTGTTGGTATAGATATTTGCCCTTTTGGTGGGGAGGGGGGGAGAAGTTCGCGCTGAACCTGTCAGCTAGGATGTTGGCAATGTCTGTGGGTTCAGTGTATTTTTTGTCATTTTGGACTAATTCTGAGCATATCTGGGAATTCCCACCCAGGTTCCTAACACAACTAAAGAAAGCCTTGTGATTATCCTTAGTGTCCTGTGCAATTTTTCTCTCGAAGCTGGCCTTAGACGATTGTATGAGTGCCCTTAGTTTTTTGCTATTACTGAAGTATATTTCAGAGCATTTATTATAACTGTAATTGCCTTAATATTGCTACAACTCAAGTGCTCTAGGTTGCACTGCATCTGAAGTGTTTGTGTGATTTAGCTGCTTTTCTGTATACATAGACTTCTCTGTTTCTTTAACTAAATAAGCTCTGCAAAGTTGTTTTATTGCATTCCTGCCTGTACTTCTGAGTTTTTTGCACTTTTAAAGTTTGTTTTTGCTTAGTTTAACTGGTAGGCTACACACTCAAGTGCGCTAGCCGGATTAAAGCATTTACTATGTTTCTGTACCTAATTTCTGCTACTTTGTAAAAAAAACAAAAAAAAAAAAATCCTTGTTTCCCACCTTTACTGAACTAGAATAGTCCAGTCTTCAAGTATTGCTGATCTCTTGGCTGTGTCATAGTTCCTGTGTTGCCCATATCCTTATTTGGATAGGAGGAACCTTCTTTGTTCACCAGTGAGAGTTGGGAGCTCTGAGCAGCCTATCTGTCCCTTGAGGAGTGGTTCCAGCCCAGTGACTTGTAGCTTATTGGCCGTTTTGGGCCATTTCCTATCTCTTTCTAATCCCCTGCTTTAAAGCCAGCTTTAGTGCTTTTGTGCTTGTAATTTAAAGTTTGTCTTGTTTGTTGCATTTACCTGTTGAGGCTACACACTCAAGTGCGCTAGCCTGTGTTACATATTTATTGCATTTTCCTGCTGTGTGTTGCAAAAAAGAAAAACAACAAAAAAATGGTCCTTGTTTCCCGTCTTTCCTGACCTAGAGTAGTCCAAATACAGGCTTTGCTGTATTCTGGACTTTTGGAAAGTTCCTGTGTTGCCCATTTCCTTTCTTGGATAAAGGAAGGCTTCTGTGTTCACCAGTGGCAGTGGGGAGCTTAGAGCAGCCTATCTATCCCTGGAGGAGTGTTCCCAGCACAAGAATCTGGTAGTCTATTGGCCGTTTTGGGCCAATTTCTAGCTCTTTCAAGTCCCCCTGTATAAAACCGCTTTGCTGCTTTTGCGATTTTGCGCATAGCGCAGTATCGGGCAGCTCCGCTTAATTGGGTTTAAACCATTCTCAGCTCCACAAAGTCTGCTCTTTACTTTTTCCCTTAGAACTGATCTAGTTCTCATAATAAACACCCTATTCCTACTCTAAAGCCTGGCACTTGCTCACTAAAGCAATTATATAAGTCAGCACTAAAAAATTAAAAGCACTACAACGTCACAAACTCCTCTCGAGTACCTTGTTCCCCATTGGCCCTTTTTTTCAATTATAAAGGAATTCCCAATACTATTCGAGCATGTCCAAAGGTCAGTTGTCAATCTCCTCTCTGGTCCAGCTGGTGAATCTGGGAATCTTGAGGCAATGTTACAACTGCCTCATGTACACAGACAACCCTCTCCTCCTCCCAACAAATTCCAACACATGTGAGAGATGCAACCATATAGCCAAACTGGAGGCTAAGCTCTCTCAACTCAGTACTGGCGTAACCAGTCAGGAGGAGAAGGAAACCACACTCACTACAATTCCAGTCTCACATAGACCTACCACGACAGCAAACCAAACACATAAACACACAAAAACATACTCAGAGGCTCTAAATAAAAATCTGCCTAAGCAGCAGAGACCTCCAAAGCAGACACCCAAGCAACCGCTACCCCAAAACAAAACACGTGCAACACATAGCTCACAAAGCCAGTGTGCCGAACAGTCACAACCCTTAAGGCTAAACAACACACCTGATACACTTGTAATAGGTGACTCTATCGTCAGGCACACTGACGTCCCGCTCACCAGGCTGAACAAGGAGAAGGTCACGGTGAGCTGCCTGTCAGGCACTAGGATCCGCCACATAACACAAGCACTCAGGTCACTCCAAGGCAAGTACAAATATGACTCAGTCATTGTCCATGCTGGTGTGAATGACCTGAGACGTACCGCCCTGGACTACATGAAAAGAGACATAGTGGAGCTCTCTGAGCATGTAGCCCAGGCCGGTATGACCCTGACCTTGAGTAGCATCTTACCCTCACCAAGAATGATGCCACAATATGAAGACAAGATGATCAATTTCAACAATTGGCTTAAGTATTGGTATCATTCAAAGGGGATCCAATGCCTGTCAGCCTGGGATGACATGCTCGACAAGCCACGATGCTTTGCTAGGGACGGCTTGCACCTGTCACCCCTGGGCTTTTGGATATTGGCAAAGGCTCTTGCCACCCCCATAGTATCTTTTTTAGGCAAGGCTCAAAAGACAAACCCACCTCCATAGGTATCACAAGGGATAAGAAACTAAGAGTAATGCTACTCAACGCCAGAAGTCTAAACCTCAAGATGCATGCACTCGAAACTCTCCTTAGCATGGAGAACATTGATATCTGTGCAGTCACAGAAACCTGGTTCAAGGCTCCCGAGAGCACCCCAGCACTACCAGGTTATAGCTCATACCATGCTTTTCGGCCCCAAAACTTGGACCGAACCACAAAAGGAGGGGAAGTATCAATATTCATCAAAGACACCCACACCTCCAGGTTGGTGGCAAAGCACGAAGCATCAGAAACTATCCATGTGCAACTAACAGTGGGTAAAACTGCCTTCCAGTTTATAGCCTGCTACAGACCACCCTCCCAAACCCAGGAACCCCACTCGGCCTTCCTGAGAACACTGGAAAATATGAAGGTCTCTCCAAACACCATTATATTGGGCGACTTCAACTACCCAAACATAGACTGGGAGCATTACTTTAGCTCCAACACCCTAGCCCAAAGGTTCCTAGAATTTATAAATTCAAATGCTATGGAACAACTTGTTACCACTCCCACAAGAAGGGAAAACATACTGGACCTGATCATCACAAACATGGGGACTCTATGCTCCAGACCAGAAGTGTATCCCTCACTGGTAAGATCAGACCATAAACTAATCTCACTGGATATTCACACCCCGACCCCACCCCCTGCCCAGAAAACCACAGTGAAAAACTTCTCTAAAGCAAATTTCACACTCCTCAAAACCGAGGTGGAATCCTTCAAAGCCCCCGGGCCTGTGGAAAATATGGCCCAGACCACAGAATCCTTTATAAACGCATTCTATGAACACCTTCAGGAATGCATGGATCATGCAATCCCAAATAAAACCAAGACCCAATCCTCCAAAGACAGGCATCCTGTCTGGTGGACCCCAGCCATAAACAAACTATACAATAGAAGGAGGAAGCTACTACATGATAGAGCAAAATCCCAAAAAGGGAAGGCATCTCTGATCAGTATTAGCAAAAAACTACGGGCACTCATAAAATCGTCTAAGGCCAGCTTCGAGAGAAAAATTGCACAGGACACTAAGGATAATCACAAGGCTTTCTTTAGTTATGTTAGGAACCTGGGTGGGAATTCCCAGATATGCTCAGAATTAGTCCAAAATGACAAAAAATACACCAAACCCACAGAGATTGCCAACATCCTAGCTGACAGGTTCAGCGCAAACTCCCCCCCCCACCAAAAGGGCAAATATCTATCCCAGCAGAGTGCTGCCCCCCTGAAATCTCAGATGCTCAGGTAAGAGCCGTCCTCTCCAAAGCAAAAAACACAGCATCAATGGGACCAGATGGTGTCCCGGGCTGCATCCTACATGAACTCCAAGAAGAGCTAAATCCAAACATAAAACTACTGTTTAATCTCAGCCTTACTACAGGATATGTACCCAAAGAGTGGCGTACAACAACAGTGGTCCCTTAATGGATCCTGGAAACTATCGCCCCATAAGCCTGACTAGCTTGGTCTGCAAAGCTATGGAAAGGATCATCATGGACCTCATAAATAAAGATATTGGGGACCTACAGACACTGGATCCTACCCAGTTCAGCTTTGTTAAGGGCAGATCCTGCCTCTTAAACCTGGTTGATTTCTTTGAAACAGTCACCAAGGCAATTGACGAGGGGAAGGTGGTCCACACAGCCTACCTGGACCTCGCAAAAGCCTTCGATACAATACCCCACTTGGGCATTTATAGATAAGCTCACCAGCTTAAATATAAACCCCTATGTCACTAGATGGGTTGCAAACTGGCTCAAGGACAGAACCCACATGGTTAGAATTGCTGGAGCCATGTCAGACTCCAAACCAGTTACAAGTGGCATCCCACAAGGCTCAGTCCTGGGACCTCTCTTGTTCGGTATATATTTCTCGGAGGTACAGGCCAACATGGAAGGACTGTGGCTGACCAAGTTCGCAGATGACTGTAAACTAGGCGCCATAATCGACTCTCCAGCAGACACAAGCATCCTCCAAAAGGGCCTCATAGAAACAGACAACTGGTGCCAGAGCCATGGCCTCAAGCTAAATGCCAAAAAGTGTATAGTCATCCCCTTTGGCAAAAACAAAGTGCCCACAAATTACCACATAGGTGGTAATCCATTAAGTATGGAAGAAGTAATTAGGGACCCGGGGACCCAAGTTGATAGCAATCTCTCATTTGAAAACCACGTGGCCAAAGTGGTTAGAAAAACATTTTATATAGCCCAACTAATCTTGAAGGGATTCACATCTAGATCAGGGGAGGTCATCGTGCTTCTTTACTCATCCCTCATCAGGCCCATAATTGAGTACAATGCCCCTTTTGGGATGTACCTTACCAGACACCTGCAGCAACTGGAAAGACCCCAAACGTACCTCACCAAGAGAATCAAAGGGCTCAAACAGATGCCAGATGCCATATGCTGCCCGGTTAAAGAAACTCCAGGTCTACTCAGTGGCATACCACCTGCTCAGAGGCGATCTGTGCCTGACGTATAAAGCCATGTCCAACCCGGAATTAATGGACATGCTGCACCTCAGAAAATCCAAATCCCATCGAGCTACTCGCTCGAGAGACTTGAACCTCAGCACTGAAATAAATAAGACATGCTGGAGAGCCAGATTCATAACCCAGAGGCTCCCTTCACTCTGGAATAAAATCCCTGTCCAGGTTAGGCAGAGTCCCTCATTGACTCTTTTCAAGAGGAATCTTGATGAGTGGATGGGAGATCATAGGTTTACCACGGGTATCACTTCTGTGTCACTGTTAGACAGAGGCACAGTATACTAACCTCGAAAAAGGGCATAGCAAAATTCATTTAAAATGGGTGGCGAAAGCCAAACACACTCTGGCTAGGCTTATAAATGCCTTAGGGAGGTATAGCCTAGTATGAACCTATGAACCTATTTTATGTTGTACACATGTAGTTATTACAGTTCGTTTATGATTTAAAATATGAAAATTATATTTTTTCATTTTTTGGGAAAACTTTGCTAGGGAACATGTTGAGTAAGACCTCATTTTGAAGACAGTATTAGTACTTACAAGATGGAAAAAGAATGGTGTCTGCATGCTGTACACCTGTACAGAAATCAGTTTGTTTAGGACTTTGATAATTATGATGTTTTTCTGTATTTTGATAAATAACTTTGTCAGGGAACATGTCAGCATGCTAAGTAGTACCTCATTTTAAAGAAAGTATTCGTACTTACAAGATGGAAGAATAATTGTACCTGTATGCTGTACACATATCATAGTTTGTTTAGGACTTCGGTTATGAGAATTATATTTTTTCATATTTTGGTAAATAAATTTGCTAGGGAACATGCCAACATACCTAATTTTGAAGCTGACATTGAGCCACACAACTTGTACACTGCTATGTAGTCTCTGTCTGTTACAGAAGATTAGATGATATGCGTTGTTTAATTATTAGATTATGAGAAATATTCATATTTCTGTGAATATCTCAGTAAAGGAGCATCACACAGTACTGGCTAAGGTTTCATTTTAAAGCTGACATTCATACAAATAAAGTAATTACACATTGTATTGATCTATATGGAATTTTCACCAAGATATTATGATTTGTTTTACTAAAAAGGTAAATATGCATAACTTCATCATTCCTTGGCAAATATTTTATAATGATTTTGATGCACACTATCAACATTTACACTTGGAAAGAACAGTGTCTACTGAACAACATTCGCATTTAGATTTTTAGTCTAGCTCTTATGGTTAAGGAGTTATGAACATTTATTTTCTATATGGTATTACAAATGGATTAGCTAAAAAACCGCTCAGGCTGCACTGTTGTTCTTATGGTGCACGTAAGCAGTCAACATTTTCTGAGCTGCTTCAGAGTGAATGAGCCAAGGGAAATTGTTCTTGATGCAGAAAGCTGCGTCTGGAAATACTGGGTGCATCCATTTTTGTTCCAAGTGAATGTCCCTCTCCAGTGCCAGTGGTGAGGACTCAGGCTCTTGATTACTGGCCAAGAGTGGGGATATCACATATCAGTGGCTTTCTATCCCCACTTTGAAAATTCAAGCTAGTTTTTCAAGTGACCCTTGAGAAATGTCACTTGAGAGGAATGAGCCTATCTGGGAATACATTAATCCATCCCCGGTCTTGAAATCCCATCTGCTTTGGTATTGCTGACCCCACTACAGTGCTGCACTGTGATATCATATACCTGTAAACCTAGGCTTTACCTTAGTAACTTGGTATTTTGCTGGTTGGCTTAATGTAGCCATAGATCCCCCTCAGACTCCTCCTGACCCCTACTGCAAATGCTTAGCACAAGGGCCCCCCTATCATAGTAAGGTGTCAACATGTTAACATGGTACAGTTTGTGCCCCTGCCTCCTGCATAGCAGTTCTACCATGTAGTTAACATTGCTGACCTTCCTTACCACTTTGAAGAGTCCCTCACAATCTGCCTGCAGTTTATTTGGTCTGACAGGAATGAGAACCATAACCTGCTATCCCACAGCATACTCTTGGGCTTGAGAATTCTGTCATACCAGACCTTTTTCTGCTGTTGGACTCCTGTCAGGTTCTCCTGGGCCAAGCCGATGAGCTCCCTAAGCCTTGTCCTGAGGTTCAGGACATATGCCACAACATATTCCTTGTGGGATTCACACTCACCCTCCCAATCATCACAAATCAAATCTAAAGGCCCCCTCACCCTATGCCCATACAGCAACTCAAAGGGGGAAAAATGTGTGGATTCCTGAGGTATCTCTCTGTATGCAAACAGCAGATGGGGGAAATATTTGTCCCACTCTCAAACTTGTCTGCAAATGCCTGTAGCATTGTCTTTTGTCTAGAGTTTAACCTCTCCACAAGATCATTAGTCTGGAGATGGTAAGGGGTAGTTTTTAGGTACTTCAACCCACAGCACTTCCACAGACAAGCCAGCAGGTCTAACATGAAATTGGCACCTCTGTCAGTCAGTAATTTGCTCGAGGAAACCTACCCAACTGAAAATCTCTAACAAAGTGTTTGCCACCTTCTCTGCCTCAGTAGAGGGCAGAGACACCACCTCAGGCTATCTAGTAGCTTAATCTACTACCACCAGGATATAATTCTTCCCTGTGGAGCTTGGGGTACTCAGAGGCTCCACAATATCCATAGCTATCCTCTGAAATGGTTCTTCAATCACAGGCAAAGGCATCAAAGGTGCCTTGACCTTGTCTCCTGCCTTCCCTACTTTTTGGCACTGCTCACAGGTCCTGCAATACCCTGTTACATCCCTTGCAATCCCAGGCCAGTTAAAGTTCTCCATAATATATGCCCAAATGACCTGCAAAAGGAATACCATGGGCTATTGCTAGACATGCCAGACAGTAAGTTATAGGCACTACCAGCTTCTGTATTACCTCACCCTCTAGCCCTCCCTCAGGGGTCCACTCTCTGTACAGTTAGCCCTTTGTTCCAGTATATAGACTCCCATTTTCCTTGAGAATCAGGCACCTCCCTAAGCTGCCTCCCTCAAGCCTCTGTGTAGGGTCGACAGCTGAGCCTGTCTCAACTCTGTCTTTGTAACTCTTCCTAGAGCCCCTTCCACTGGAGGTCTGGTAACTCCTGACAGTGGTGCTTCACTGTCAGCCTGGATACTACTATTCACCTCTGCCCTTGCAGTCGCTCTGTCCAAGGGAACATCAGTACCAACCAGCAGCTGTGGCTCACTTTCAGACTCACTGCTGCAGAATAGCTCCTTCCCTAAAATAGCCACCTCACCAGCCCTAGCTTCAGTTGTGGGGTCTGTCTGGGTCTCCACCAGGCTACCAGACCCACATGCCTGTCTCCAAGCCTGACTGTGTGTAACTGCATGCACACAAGGTACTGCATTATCAAAATAATTCCCTATCAAGACATTTGCAGGGATATCCTCAAGCACACCTACTTGCTTGCTTCCTTCCTTTTCCACCCTCCCAGTCAAAGTGAACCCTGGCCAAAGACATTTGGAATGGGGTCCCTCCAAAGGCTCTGACTCAAGTGGACTGCCCAAGCAAGTACTGCTCCTCTTTAACCACTGCAGGCTTCACAGTGGTTATGTTTTCCATCCACTAAGATAGGATATAACCTGTGTGGTGATAGTTTGGTACCCCTGTTGTCTCCAGAAAAGTTACCACTGGTATACTGTTATTCACACTTGCTGCCCCCCCATATTTTGTTCCCCACCTTGCTTCTGTGGACATCTATATGATATGGCCCTAGTGGTTAATTTTAAAACATTTAACCCTTGATCCTGGCTGTGTACCTGAATTAGTGCCCTCCCCTGTTACTGGTGGACTCTGTTGGGGTGGTTTAGGCTGCCCACCATGGGTTCCCTTATATCCATGTGCAGCACTGGGTATCCCCTTCCTGTGTAGTGTTGCCCTGCTTGCTAAGCAGAGATCCCCTTTTTCCCCAGCTCATCTGCAGAGTTACACTCTCAATCTGCCAACCAGATTCTCATGTCCCCAGGCAAAGTGCTAAGGCTTTTTCCCTCACCACAAGATCTGCTAGCCCTTCAAATGTGGTGATCTGACACCCACTCATCCATCTATGAAAATATGTGCTTAATTCAGCAATGTAATCTCACACACACTGTCATCTGCCTTGTTTCTATGCTCACAAAACTTTTTTCTGTGTTTCAGGTGTAGCTTAAAATATTCAAGTAAACATTTCTTTACTTTATCTTAGTTTAAACAATCAATATCAGACAATTGAAAACAGTAGTTACAGCTTTACCATGGAGCAAGGGAGTCAGGAACCTTACCCAGAGCCCTTGGTCAACATTATACTGTTTACATACTCTTTCAAATATATGAATAAATGTGTCAAAATTATCACCCTCTGTAAATTGTGAAAGATATTTACTGACTTTGGGGTTCAGTTATTCCCTTTCCCATTACCTGCATGACCCTGCCGGAGTCAGCATCTCCGTCTCATGTTGATGCTGCTTCTCATTTTCTTCAGCCTCCAAATGCTGCAGTCTCTCATTCTCTTCAACCTCCAAACACAGCAGTCTCTCTTTTTCTTCATCTTCCAAACACCACAGTCTCTCTGCTGATTCTAGTTCCAAAAGTTTGGCCTCTAGTTAATTTCTTTTTAACTCCAGATGGGTTTTTAAGTCCTCTGAGGAAAAGGTGAACTGCCTTGTTTCTGGGGGCTGCAAATTCCCATCACCAGATTGGTTATCCTCCTGGTTGCTGGTCTGAGCTGCAAGTAAAGTTGAAATAATTTTCTCTTTAGTCAGATTGACATGCACCAGTCCTTTGGCTTCACATACCTTGGCAAACTGGTTCTTTGTCAACTTGCCATAATCCTCTGCTGACATCTTTGTATGCTTTCTCTAACTAAACTAACAAAAAATAATTACATAAAACTGTTGTGAAATGAAACTCTGAAAGTTTACCTTGTGTCTGATGTGAATACACCCCTTTAGTGACAACTACCTACAGACTACGGAAGTTCAATGAACACCCACCACTGCTCACCAGTATGTGACATCCCTACTCTGGGCCAGTAATCAAGGAGTCTGAATCCTCACCACTGGCACTGGAGAGGGACCATTCACTTGGAACAACAGTGGATACACTCAGTATTTCTAGATGCAGCTCCTGCATCAAGCAAAATTTCCCTTAAGAGCAAAAATGAATACACACAGTCTTGGGTCTGAGTTAGCCCTCTGTCCAGAACCCCAGTAAGACTCCCCACTGGCACAGTTGCCTGGTTTAGTCCAAGTCAAGTCCTACAGCACCCTCTCTGTAGAACCAGTGCTTTGTGTCCCTAGTCCAAGTAGCTCACACACTCACACTCTGAGATTTGATTTTCAGACACACACACATGCCTGGGAAAGTCTGGAACAGATGTACTAGCTATGCCCCCTTCTGCCCAGACTATAAAGTAGTTACACTACCACCAGACACCCCAAAGCCAGCTACTCTAAGGCTCATACAAGGGTACCCAATTATACCAAGTGAAATTAATATCAATACAAATAATAGTGTTTGGCCAATGTAGTAAGGCTTCCATGAGTGGCCATAGTGTCACCAAATAGATAACAAGTCCTCTCAAAGTTTAAAATATTCTCTAAAGGATCAGCCACAAGGAAAAGTTTAAATATTTTTAATAATAAATGATAAAATGGCATGAAAATACTAAATATCTATTTATAATAAACACCAGAGTTTCAGCCACAGGAAAAATTAAAAAAATAATACAGGTGGACTGGTTCACACAGTTATAGGAAATACAATACTTAACTAATCTCACTATATTTCCTGACTGATCTAAAGAAATATTATTCCCTGGTTACTTACTAGAGCAAGGCAAGATGAAGTAGGTGAGAGATCCTTCTTTGTCAGGTTACAAAAACAGAGTGCTCTGAGACTTCAGTCTCACCTAGTGTTAAACATTATTTTTAGTGATGTATTACAGAATGACATCACATACATCTGGACGTCTGACTTTTGGTTCCAATTCTAACCCCTTGGCTAGAAGTTATCAGGATTTAGCATATATGTGTCAATAATGCACACAGACAGCCTAGCTAAGATCTGCTGCAGCTCCTGGAAGTCATAAAACAACTTCAAACCTTTACCCTTCCAGAGTGGCAATTAGTTTACCCCAATGACAATCCAGGAAGCTTCTTAGTACAGATGTTTGTCTCTGACTGCATTGAGAACTGTAAAATACAATCTTTATGGCCTAAGCCAGGTAATTTAATTTCAAACTATTTTCATATTTTGAGATTAACCTCTTCTCTTCCAGTATCCTCTGTTAAAACATATACATTTAAACATTTGCAATAATGCATGTATATTTCTTTTTCTGTCCAGCAGGGCACACTATTGGCACATTTTTAACACAAGCAGCTTTTCAAATACATTTTCAACATAAACATCTATACAAATCAGTTTGATGTACGAATGACATAATTCTTTAAAAATTCCAGCTAGCTGCACTGCCATATGCTACACATCCACTGTCCTGCTTCTCCTGGCAATACCTCACATCGTCACATCTTGCAACATATAAACTAGAGGATGGTCCACCCATAAGAACTGTTGCATGGATCTACAGACTTCTTGAAGCCTTGTTTATGGACAAGAGAGTATCTTTGTGGGAAAATAACCTTTTTTCTTTTGCTTTACCATCTACAGTATGTTTACAAATTTAGGGTTATATGAAGTAGATAGGGGACAAGCACCTCTGTTCTCCTCCTTAACTGGCAACTTTTAACTAGACCTACTGGAGACCGTCACCATCCAACCAAATACCCTATTCATTGGGGACTTTAATTATCCTTCTATAGTTTGGAAAACAAACACTGCCTCAAACTCCAACCAGAGGTTCAAACATACTGGAACTAGTACTCACCAACATGGGGGGAGTGCTGCCACCCTTACTCCCCCATGTCACATCCTCACTGGTGAGGTTGCCTCACAAAGCTATCTCCCTCAAAATAAAAATCAACTCAGAAAACCCAACTAAACGTGTAACAATTGGGAACTATTCTAAAGCAAACTACATTCTACTGAGCACCATTTTGTCAAAATTCAATGTCCCATTCTCCCAAACCTGGAGATCACAACAGCCTATGCAGAATTGTTTACAGAAACCCAGTACAAACATGTGAATTGCTGCAGAGAGGATGCTGTACCTACCAACAAACCACACTGGTGGAATCCCAGCCTTAACAGAGTATATAACAAACGGAAAAAGTCATGGCCAAAATTAGAAAGAGCTACACTCAAATTCAAGAGCTCACTGATTAAACAAAACAAGAAAGTAAGATTAATTAAGTCCAACAAGGCCAGATAAGAGGTCAGGATACCCTCTCAGGCTAAGGACAACTACAAAGCCTTCTTCAGCTATGTCCAAAACCTTAAAGTTAACACGCAGCAGTGTGCTGAACTGGTGGTAAATGGCTTCACTTAGCAGAGAGACATAGTGAATCTGCTGGCTGATAGCTCAAACTTCACCTGTCACCCCCACCCCCACTACCGCCTGGGAAATCCCTTTTTTGCATATCCCCCCAACTATCAATGGACAGCAGATCTTGGTGGTACTTGCCATGGCCAAAAACACTGCCTCAATGAGCCCCAACAATATTCTGGGTTGCTCCCTAAATAGCTTAAAACATGACCTTTCAGGACCACTTGAGGCACTTTACAACTTTGTCCAAAGTAAACGAAGGACTGCAACAGTCATCCCTCTTCACAACTGTGAGACATCAACTGACCCTGAAAACTACAGACCCATCAGTCTGACAACTCTAACATGCAAACCCATGGGAATGAGTTATCATGGAAATGATCAACAAGGACATTGAACATACAGACACTGGACCCATCCTAATTTGTCTTGTCAAGGGGAGGTTTTGCGTACTTAACATGGTAGACTGAGATAGTCACCAAGGTAATGGATGAGGGAAGATGGTGCATACTATCTACACTGACCTCACTTAGGCATTCAGAACGATCTCCTACTCAGGTATTGTTGACAAACTCTCAGAATTAGGCATAAATCCCTTAACAACTTGCTGGACTGCCAGGTGGCTCAAAGATAGGAACCAAGAAGTCAGGAATAGTGAGAACACCTGTACCAGGAGACCAGTCGCCAGTGAAGTATTTCAGGACTGCTCCAGTTTGGCATCTAATTCTTGAAATTCAAAGCTAATGTTAAGGGTTTCTGGCTCAGTACGTTTGCAGATGACTGTAAATGTTGAACTATCATAGATTCTCCTCGCAACTTTAACATTCTGCAAAAAGGCCTAACACAGACAGTGCCAAAGCCATGGTTTAAAACTCAACACCAAGAAGTGCATTATAGTACCCTTTGGGAAAACATCCAAACAAGTTAATTACTCCATCAATAAAATCCCTAAGAGTTGACCTAGTACTTATTGAAGTAGGAACATTTGTAGACCGTAATCTGACCTTTAAACTACACACAGTCAAGATAGTAAAGTCATTCTATGCTGCCCAACGAATAAGTAAGGATATGGCATGTAGGTCTAAGGAAGTTATAGTATCACTTTATTCAGCCCACATCAGATCCATAATTGAGTACAATACCCCATTCAACGTGTCTGACCAACATTTGCAACAATTGGAATGCCCACAGAGGCTCCTCACCAGGGTATTAACACACTGTCCTAAACAGATCAGCTCAAGACCCTATCTCTACACTCATTCTCCACCAGGTTACTGACAATGTATGACTGGCATACAGGGTATCCTCAGATCCAGGGACCTCTCCTATTGAGCCAGTGTTGGGGGTGTCTGGCTCACCAAGTTTGCTAATGACTGTAAGCTGGGAGCAATCGCTGAATCCCAAAACAATTTTGACATCCTTCAAACAGGTCGAATCCCAAAACAATTTTGACATCCTTCAAATAGGTCTAAAAATGACAAATGACTTGTGTCAAAACCATGGTTTGAGACTAAATGCTAAAAAATGCATAATCATACCCTTTGGTAAATCAGATATCCCTGCAAATTATAATATTGATAGCACACCCCTAAAAGTAGACCCAGTGGTGAGGGACCTAGGAACACAAATAGATAATAACCTTGACTTTGACCACCAGGTAGCTACAGTAGTGAGGAAATCCTTCTGTATGGCTCAACTTATAAGTAAAGGCATGGCATCAAGATCAAGGTAAGTCATAGTGCCATTTTACTCAGCCCTCATCATGCCAATAATTGAGTACAATGCTCCCATCTGCATGTACGTAACCAGGAACTTAGACCAATTGGAATGGCCCCCAGAGGTTTCTCACTAAAAAAAACATGAAGCATAAGGCACATGTCTTATGCAGACTGACTAAAGGCCTTATCCCTTTACTCTGTCTGATATAATTTATTATGAAGGGACTTGTGCCTAATCTACAAGGCATTCTCTGATCCAGCCCTGATGAAAATGTCACATTCACAAGAAAACTAATATAAGGGTTACATGTTCCATGGACATGAACCTTATTTGTGATTCTAACAGAACTTGCTGAAGAGACAGATTTGTATCCCAAAGGCTACTTCTTCAGTGGAATAAACTTCCCATCTTCATAAAACAAAGCCAGTCCCTCAGTCTCTTCAAAAAGAATTTGGATAAATGTATGGGAAACTATAAATTCACTCCTGGGGTTCCGCTCATGTCCCTTATGGACAGAGGTAGTCTGTAAAATTACTTAAGGCTCCAGCACCCAAAGACCTACTACCCTGATGCTACACCATACCATATCTAGGGAATTATATCTTAATACTATCATATACCCTGGGTAGTATTGGCTAGGCTTGTAAAGGCTCTTGTGCCATTAGCTTAGTAATCACCTATGAATTGGTAAAATTAAAATCAATACCACAGATGTCAATAGGACCATTGCTTGAAAATTCACTGTGAGTACTGACACTAGTGGAAATGATGCCTTATCCCATGCTAGTGAAATCAATGTCACTGTAAATATATCAGGGGAAAACGTTGCTTGTGCATCAGGAATTTGGAGGGAAAAGCTTGTAGCTCTGAATCTAGAGGACAGTGGTCTGGATATGAGAGAGCACTCACTTCTCTAATAGTCTAACTGCTACTGTAGTAGTAGATAATAAGTATATCTCTGATTATGTAAATACATTAAATTTTGCATTGCATGTTTATTCACTAGTATAATTTAAAGATTTATAAACTGCTACAGAAAATTATTATAAAATGTGAACTTCACTATGTCAGCGATATGTTGGGTGGCGCAATGGTGCAGCGGTTAATGCTGTTGCCTCACAGCAAGAGGTTCTCCGGTTCGATTCTCGGCTGGGGTGCCTTCTGTATGGAGTTTGCATGTTCTCCCTGCGTTCGCGTGGGTTTCCTCCGGGTACTCCGGTTTCCTCCCACATTCTAAAGACATGCTTCTGAAGCATTTTTCCCCGGGCCTCCGCTGAAAACAGGATCTGTGGAACCTAGTCGGACTTTCCCGGTCAACAAATGTTAAATAAAAAAAAAATAAAAATAAATGTCACTCCAGTAATGGCTGAAAAGGAGTCAGAGTGATCATCTCATCTACCTGGTTAACAACTGCAAAATAAAATAAAATAACATAAAATAAAAAAGTAAATAATCTCATTGGATGTGGAGAAAATGTTGCAATATTGGGAGAAATAGTCACTTCCTACACCTAAAGATGGCATTTCCAGCTTAGTTCCACCAGAAAGATCCAAGGATCGTTTATTTAGAAAACTAGGTATAGAGTGCAAGCAACACTTGAAAGGTTCTTACTTAACAAATGCACTTTATCCTTAACATATTCAGAACCTGCATTTTAATTCTGCTTTAACGTGGAATCAGACTTTAGTAGATTTCTGTACAAAATCATATTTCTTCAAAGATGAAGGCTTATACCTCCCAGTTTTATGTTTAGCCATATCCTCTCCATTAAATTTAAAAGAGGTGGCTACAGAATTTAAAATACATGGTTTGGCAGGGTGACAGTAGGGTCCCCAAATACATTGAAGGCATGACCCTAACAATGAATCCTTTACAAATGAAAATCATTTAAATAAATTTATTGCAATGACAGTTAATAAACACTTATGGGAAAGCATAGCTGTGTAACAAATGGGCAATGTGGCCAGGCTTAAAATGTCCTGCCAGGGATAATAGTCTAGTATACTCCTATGAACAGAGCAGGGTCTTGACAGAAGATAGCTTCTGAGAGATAAATAAGTTCTGATGTAACTTTATTTCAAGGATATTTGGTAGTATTGTGAAAACAGATCCAAAGGGAGCACTTCTTGATTTTTAAACACTTGCAGTTATTACTTGCCAAAGGCACGTTTAATGACAACAAAAGTCATAACTTCCATCATAATGTATCCTTTGGATTACATGCTTAACTGAGGCCACATCTGCTTGAGTTGGTGTTAGCTCAGGTGGATCTAAAAGATCCCATGGCATCTATCGAAAAGGGTATCTTTATTTAAAAACATATACAATAGTATTTACAAATGTACATATTTATACAGTGTACAAATTTCCATGGCCATATAGTCAAAGTTATCTTGCTTTTCATTATTATGTTAAACTTTCATTATCATATTTGAATCCCCATTCATTTTTTCACAACCACCATCTAATTTTTCTTAAAATTACTGCTAATCTCCATGTACCATTAAGCATGATTTCATTTAGTCTTTCGTTCCAAATGGTCTACACAATATTTTTTTCTATTTTACTAACATATTACTT
Organism: Protopterus annectens; assembly: GCF_019279795.1. Lineage (NCBI taxonomy): Eukaryota > Metazoa > Chordata > Ceratodontiformes > Protopteridae > Protopterus > Protopterus annectens. The sequence goes on from NC_056733.1 coordinate 1,602,824,967, forward strand.
ATTTTTATGGCTATAATATCCATACATAATCATATCCACATTTATTTCATGTACTTCCTTTATATTTTCAAATAAATTTTCTTTACACAATTTTGCAACCCTTATACATTGTAAGAAAACATGTTTTCTTCCTTTTTTTACCACAATATATACAGATTCTTTCACTGAGTTTTATATGGCATATTTCTCTCTACTGGTAATTTACTAATCATTAATCTCCACAAAACTCTTGACATTCTATTTGTTTATTACACCATGCTTTTCATATTTTTCTAGCTTTAACTTTTCATTTGCTACTTCAGTCCAGTGATTAACATAATAATATCATACTAAGATATTTTATACCATGGTTTCCTCTCATTTTCTATTAGATCAAATTGTATTTTACATAAAATATTTTTTATTGATAACATCTCATTACTTTATTTAACCATGCTTTTCCTCTTTTGAACTTTTTAACATATCCCAATGCTGCTTATATTTCTACTTTAGTAAATTTCCCACGAACTCTTCATTTTTATCATTTATCCAAAACAAAACTTTATACAAAATCTAAGAAACAGTATAAGCTATTGGATTTATTAATACTAAACCCCCATCTTCCTTGTCCATGTAGAAGATTTCTCTCCTTATTGGATTCGGTCTTGAACCCCATATAAAAATTACTTGTAGTATTTTTTTCATAAATGTTTGGCAACATATAGACACTAGCTAAATATGCAGTCTTTTCCAGTATACTGTAACTAAATTAATCAAATAAACCTTTTCATGATGATGGACAGGTTGGCAGACGAGATCAGACAGGAGTCCCCATGGACTATGATGTTTGCAGATGACATTGTGATCTGTAGTGAGAGTAGGGAACAGGTGGAGGAGACCTGGAGAGGTGGAGATATGCTCTAGAGAGAAGAAGAATGAAGGTCAGCAGGACTAAGACAGAATATATGTGTGTGAATGAGAGGGAAGATAGAGGAATGTTGAGTATGCAAAGAGTAGAGGTGGCAAATGTGGATGAGTTTAAATACTTGGGGTCAATAGTTCAGAGTAACGGTGACTGTGGAAGAGAAGTAAAGTAGAGAGTACAGGCAGGATGGAGTGAGTGGAGAAGAGTGTCAGGTGTGATTTGTGTCAGACGAGTACCTATAAGAGTGAAAGGGAAGGTCTACAAGAGGGTAGTGAGACCAGCTATGTTATATGGGTTGGAGACCGTGACATTGACAAAAAGGCAGGAGTTTGAGCTGGATGTGGCAGAGTTAAACATGTTAAGATTTGCACTGGGTGTGACGAGGGTGGACAGGATTAGGGATAAGTATATTAGAGGGTCAGCCCAGGATGGAAGGTTTGGAGACAAAGCCGGAGAGGCAAGGTTACGTTGATTTGGACATGTGCTGAGGAGGGATGCTGAGTATATTGGGAAAAAGATGCTAAGGATGAAGCTACCAGGTAACAGGAAAAGAGGAAGGCCTAAGATAAGGTTTATGGATGTGGTGAGAGAGGACATGCAGGTGGTTGGTGTGACAGAGCAAGATGCAGAGGACAGAAAGAAATGGAAACAGGTAATCTGTTGTGGCGATCCCTAACAGTAACAGCCAAAAGAAGATGATTAAATGATAACTTGTATGCTTTCCAAAAACAACAAAGCTCCTTTATTTGATCTGGTATCCTATTCCATTGCTCCTCACTTACATTTTTACCCCCAAATCTTATAACACAGAGATTTCTTTTATTGAGAAAGATACTCTTCCTATCTTTACTATATCAGCCACCCATTTATTTGTTTTCTTAATTTAAAGTTATGCCTATTATATGTAAACATTGATATATATAACATATATCTTCTTTCATCTAGCCATTGTTTCTCATAATCAATATAATATCATCTGCATAAGTAAACATGGCTGGAATTTTTATCCTTTCACTAGTAATATAAGTAGCACCCCTCATGTGCAACTTTGCATCTCTGACTAATACATTCATACCCAATGCAAATGATATACTACTTACAGGATATCCCTACATCCCTGGTGTATACCATTTTTTCTTTGCTTAACCAACCATTCACTAAAGTTCTTTATGTTTATTATGTGCAGAACAACACACATTCTTGATTTTCTTACTAATGTTATAGTCTCCCATAATTGTCCTCAAAAGTTCATGTTGTACTGTATCATCAGTCCTGTTTATAATATCATCCACAATTTCCCATACTATGAATAATTACTAACATAATTTTCCCTTTAAACTATATATGCTATCTTCCATAATGCTTTTCATTTTACTTTCCAGGCTCTTTTGAATTATTTTCATAAAAAATGATATAATCTGCATTGTTCAATAGTACAGGTCTTCAATTTTATTTTTATTTTCCTTTTTACACACAAATTTAAGCCTACCACTGCATAAATCTTTATACATAAAACTTTCATTTAACCACTCATTCATAACTTTTAAGGGGTCTATATTAAAACATCGATGTTTTAGAACAACAAATGTTCTAATATCAAACCCTATTCAGCGAATGTTGAAAATAGAGAAGCTGCAGAAAACCAAATTTTTTCCCAGGGAAAGAATTTGGTTGTCCGTTTCTGTTGCTTCACTATTTTCAGCGCTGTGGTGGAACGTTACGGGTCGGGTTCAGGTAAGTCTGCGATTGTGTGGATGTGAGGTTTAGGGCGGGTTAGGTGGGTTAGGGCTCTGGGTCAGGTAAGTGTGTGATTGTGTGGACATGAGGGTTAGGGCAGGGTAGGTGAGTTAGTGTTAGGGTGAGGTGAGTGTGCGATAGTGACGGACCTTAAGGTTAGGGTTTGGGTTAAGGTAAGTGGATAGTTAGTGGTGTATGTGCAGTTTAGTGTAGGGTTAGATGTAAGATTTTAGGTGTATGTGTGTGGATTGCTGTTTTTTTGGTGTGCTTGTGTTGTGTGTATGTGTTTCGTAACAGCAAATTTTTTCCCTAGGAAAAAATTTGCTGTTCTGAATGTTCGCTGTTGTCAGCATTCACTGAATTGGGTTCGATATTAGAACATTCGAAGTTCTGAAACTTCGATGTTCTGATATAGACCCACTTTTAAGAAGTATTTGTTCTGCCAATCCATAAAATTCTTAAAAAATTGGTATCCTATTCCATCTGATCATGAAACTAACTGTAAATTAACTTGTTTAAGTATCTTACCTAATCCATATAAGGAAATTTCATTTTCTAATTCCTTATTTTCTTGTTCTGACATTTTTTTTAAAATGACAATCTTTTTTGAACTTTTTGTTTTGAATCATTTTCTTTACATAATTTATTATATTTATAATTTGTTCCCAAGATGATCTTAAGTATCCTCCATCATTTTTCATTTATCTCATTATACTAGTATTATCATTAGCTATACTAGTCAAATAAGCTGATACCTCTTCTTTTTTCACCTTGTAAATAATATCTTTGTTTAAACAACAATTATTTAATTTTCTCTTGATTATTTTCATAAATTCTCAGATGTATCACATAATATTCTCTATTGTTCCTTTCCACATTCTTTAAAGCATCCATACACATTGTTTTATATTTTTTTCTGCTTTTCTTATATCTGACTGCAGTTCTAAAAAAAATATTTGTTTATATTTTTCTTTCAAAGTTAACCACCATTCAGACCAGTTTATATAATACACTCTAGTGGAACTGTAATCTTTCCATAAACACATACTTATTTTTTTCCGTTCTCATTTTATTATTCCAAATCTTTAAACGGACACATTTTAAAACTTCAAAAATTTTCTTAACATCATTTCCTCTCTTCTTCTTTTTTCCTCTCAAATCACAATTAAAAGCTTCCATTAATATTATAATCATATTAACTACTATGTAATCCAAAGTTTTATGAAATAAATTTCTCTTTCTTTACTTGTAACATAGGCATACAATGCTATAATTCCAAATAAATGATTATTGCCATCTGAGATCTACAATAGTTAATCTTCCCAACATTGCCAACGTGATATTCAGTATTTCAATGTCTTTCTGTAAAGTACAACTATGCCTGAACATAGTTCCTTTCCTAAGTTTCATATTGTATCTCCTCCCCAAAGTTTCTTTGTTTGCAATCTTTCTTCTTGTGTCAAAAATCTTACATTTTCCAATATAATTATGTAAACATCACACTTACTACACCAATTTAGGTTGTCTATTCTTATTATTATATTACTGATACTATTTACATTTACTGAAAGGACTTTTTCATAAGTTTTACATAAGTTGCCATTATTTCTGTGTTGTAGCTTATCAGAAATTGTGTAAATCTGAAGCATTTACCTCATTTGCATAATTCACTTTACCTCCTTTACACTTATCCCTTTAATTATTATTTTTGTTTCTTACACTTTTGCCAACAGAATTCTTTTTACCTTTCACTATTTTCCAGTTTGTATATTCTTAATCATTTATTTCAGAACCTTCTTCTGTATTGTTTTCCATTTCATTTTTCTCTTTATCCTTATCTTTACCCTGATCTTGCTTCCTCTTTTATTGTGACTATTGCTTTCCTCATATGCTGTCCTCACTTTTGTTTTCTTCTTCTTCAACCTTTTTCTCTAGATTATAATCCATCCATAAGTAACGAATTTTGTTACATTTATAACATTTCAATTTACAATTTTTTGCAACAAGACCTGTTTCCCCACAAATGTAGAACTTCCTCTTACTACAGTTACTTATCAGATTATCATCTTTTCCACAGGAAAAAAATACGTTTTTGGTTGTCCCCAATATTTTACACCACCTCTGTTACCCACTACATTTACCATACTAGGGATATGAACAATTTTGTCTTTCTTCATTTTCAGTACAATATGATAGTCCCATCCCCCAGTCCATATCCTCTGTTATTATGGACTTTGCTAATGTCCATAAGTTATTTACAAGGTTTGCTTAAGTGTCTGACTGAAATCTCTTTTTCAGCTTCAGTTCAAAATTGAACATGTATTTTCCTTGTTTTTTTGTTTTTTTTTTTGTCACTGTGAAATGCTTTAACTACATACGAATTATATGGACTACAGTTCTTTTTATTTTCAAACTCCCCTCAAAAACTTTCCAGAACAGAACCTGTCTCAAAAATAATGTCACAAAATGTCTCTTTATGAATAAGAATAAAAGTTCTTACCTCCTGAGCCTTCATACCCAATGGGAAAATTAAATTATCGCTAATGCCATACCTGTCCATTTCTTTTTCTTTTTTGTTCAGAATTGTCATCATAAATTTCCTTTGATTGTTGACATATCCTTTTCTTTAACAGAGCATGAAAACAAACCAAATAACTAAAATCCAGGACCAGGAAACAGAGCAGCTGCACTGCCCTACTGAAAAACACGCCAGCTGGCATGTTTTTCAGTAGGGCAGTGCAGCTGCTCTATTTCCTGGTCCTGGATTTTAGTTATATCCTTTTCTTTGTTCATCGCCCATCACTTTACTTGCGTTTCTTTAATAGTCTCAGTATATGATTTCTTTGTCTGGCATTCTTCTTTCAAAATAGCTTCTGTAGCCTTTGATTGAATTTTGTCCATAATTTCACCCCATGAAACATCTTTTCCACTCTCTGGCTTGCTCTGCAACAATTAAAATATCCTGCAACTCTCCCAGCTGGAGGGCTGTGTGATGATAGGAAGTACTGCCAGCTATGCCAGGAGAAGTAGGGCATGGATGTGTGACATATGCCAGCACAGCTAGCTGCAATTTTGTAAAGAATTATATGCCATTTCTATTTCAAACTGATTTGTACAGACAATTGTCTTGAAAAATGTATTTGTAAAGCTGCTTGTGTTAAAAATGTATCAACAGTCTGTCCTGCTGGGCAGCAAATAAATGTACATACAGTTATTGTAACTGTTTAAATGTGTACATTGTAACAGAGGATACTGGAAGAGAAGAGGTTAATCTCAATTCACGTGACTTTGAGAAATAGTAAGAAAATTCAATTACTTGGCCTAGACCATAAAGATGTATCTCACAGGTTTGAATGCAGCTAGAGACAAAAAGTCTGTACTAGGAAGCTTCCTGCATTGTCATTGAGGTGAACTAATTGCTACTCTGAAAGGGTGGAAGTTTGAAATTGTTTTATGACTTCCATGAACTGCAGCAGATCTCAACAAGGCTCTGTGTGTGTATTATTGACACCTATGTGATCAATCCTGACAACTTCTAGAAATGGGGTTTTCATGGGAACCAGAAGTCAGATGACCAGATGTATGTATTATCATTATGTACACAAATAATGTTTTAATATTAGAGAAGACTGAAGTCTCAGAGGCAGTCTGTTTCTTGGAACCTGACATGGAAGGATCCCTCACCTACTTCATCTTCCCTTGCTCTAGTAAGTGAGCATGGGAATAGTAACTTTTTTGATTAGTCAGGAAAATATACTGAAATTAATTAAGTACCATTTTTCTGTATCTGTGTGAATCTATTCATCTGTGCTAGATTAATATTCCTGTGGTTGAAACTGTGGTGTTAACAGTAAATAGATATATTGCATTCCATGTGCTTTTCTTATTTATTATTAAATATATTTAAACCTTTCATTGTGGTTGGTCCTTTTAGAGAATATTTTAACCTTTGAGAGTACTTATATCTATTGGTGACACTGTGGCCACTCTTGAAAGTCTTACTGCTTGGTCAAGATTACCATTGGCGTTGGTATTAACTTTGCTCAGTATAACACTATTACCATTGACATTAGTATTAACTTCACTCAGTATAACTGGACACCATCTTAGTAACTGACTGGTGGCAGTGAATTTATTATAGTCTGGGCAAAGATGGTTGAGCAGGTAATCTGTGCCAGCCTTTCCCAGGTGTGTATGTGTCAGCTACTTGGAGCAGGGACACACAGCACTGCTTTCACAGAGAGAGTGGTGGAGGACTTCCCTTGGACATTCGGCTGAGGACTTAACTCTGCAGTGCCAGTGGGGAGCCTTACAGGGGACCTGGGGAGAGACAGAGAGAGAGAAACCCAGATCCTGGCTGAGTGTGTTCCCTGCATGCTCTTAAAGGAAATTGTGCTTGATGCAGAGAGGTCTGCATCTGGAAATACTGAGTGTATCCATTTTTATTCCAAGTGAATGTCCCTGTCCAGTGCCAATGGTGAGGATTCAGGCTCCTTGATTACTGGCTCAGAGTGGGGATATCACAGGTAGTAATAACATATCAATCATTGTTTTGAATGTTTGTTTCAGATGAAACAAACAAATTCTGTTGAAACAGCTCTTGAGAATCTTGTAGAACTTCAAACACTGCACTGGCATCCGCTTCTGTGCTATCCTCCATCTTGAGTCTCCTGGAGTGCTATTCTCCCAGCCACTGCTGTGCTAGAAATGGAACAAGCACTCTCCTAACAAATAAGGGAAGTTCCCCTATGCCCTGGCCAAATTTCCCCTAGTAGCAAAAAATACCAACTTGAGTCTTCAATGTAGCCTAGGGAGGCTAACCTGGTCAACAAAGAATAAATTAATAAAATAAAATAAATAAAAATAACTATGACTGGGGAAAGGTCTAAGTCAAAGTAAAGGGACATAGTGGTAGAGAATGTTAAACTTTTCTAGATGAAAAATAATTTATTATTAGAACAAATTAATACCAAGGAGGCAAAATACATACACAAATCCATCTCACTAATCACAAAGAAATACAACTATCAACCTTCAAAATGTAAAAGACAAGCTGGAAGCATTTTCCTTTACCAATAAATATTTCATGGCAGGAAAGAACTAGAGAGAAGGAGGAGGAATCAATGCACTGAATGGGGAGATGGCAACTGGGAAAGTTTTACACACCAAGCAGTACTGACAATGGAGACATCAGTCCTACTGGTTAATACAATTGAATCTCTGATACTAGATCTGAGTATTAAAGATAAACTTGTGCTTGGGCTTGTAGAGAAGTACTGAACAGGAAGGTTTTAGATTAGCTCTTCTGTGATTGTTGAGAAATGTTTGAAATTTTAGTGGTCTCAGGGTAAGAGTTTAATGCCAGAAGATTCCTCAAATTTTTACTTATACTTATTTGAAGAGCAGTGCACCAATCATGCTTTTGCTGGTATATTTGTGCTTGGCATTTCTTTTTTAAATGGACAGGCATATTCTTACTGTGTTCATTGTCATTCTTCTCAAAGATTCTCCGTGCCACTCACCACACAACTATGCACTTACAAATGGTACTGGTTATCTAAGGTATCTTATTCAGACAAACTTATTTGTTAAGAAGATGCAAATTAAATTAGTTTATTATCCCTATCTGGTTGTAAAGGTTTAATGCTAATTGTACCTTGTTCACTGCTATTAGTTCCATCTTAATCTGCTAAGAAGGAAGATTTGTAAGGTTTCTTATTGCATATATTTGGTTGCAATAGGCAGGTGTGCCTGTTGCAAATGTGGACTGATTATCACTGGGTTGGTTGGATAGTGTTCCAGAGAACATGAATTTACTTGGAGATCTTAATATCCAGTCCAGAGTATTTTGTGCATCTGCCGCCTTGTTCACATTGGTCGGCTGAATACAAGTCAAATAAATCCTTGATATGCATTTATTTACAAGAACATTTAATTATCTTTGTTGCCAAGGTATATTTATGTCAGAAAAAAGTACTGTAATCAGACTAGAACAAATTGCTTAGATACTTTGTAAAGGCTGTTAAGCCGAGGTGCTAGAGAGAATTATTTACTGTGTGCTGCTACAAGGTGTCTTTTTATTCTGGATGTGATTTCATTTGTGTTTTAACAACGAGGCAGAGAAATTTGGTGAATTTCATTGTTTTTTTATTGGAGTTCAGACTGTGTCTTTTTGGACGTGTTTTTTTCATTAAATACAGCTAAAAGTAATCACTGGCTCTTCATTTGTGACTGAGGTTATACATACTTATCACTAATGCCTTGTTTGGTTTTAAATTATACAGCTCATACTCATAGATTGGTGTTTGGTCAAATAAAAGAGGAAAACAATGCTTCCATTCCAGGGGTAGTGAAAAGTCAGTAGGTAGTTTAAATTGTAAAGTTTAATGTAGAAATAGTGCAATGAAAAATGTTTAAGACTATGTGATCTAGACCCTACAGCAGTACTACAATTGATTTAAACAGCTCCCATTTACCTATTAATGCCACTTAACCAGGCACTGCTCCCATGTTGCTTTTGAAAAGGGACTGTGGATGCAGTGAGCTTGCCCAGTTAACGTACATATATTATGCTACTACTCCTTAACCTTCACATACTTTCCACATGTTACATCTTAAATACGTTCCTTTTAGTTATGTAACGTGTAATGGCAAGCGGCAGCAGCATTTTGTGTTTCATCTGTGTTTAGAATGTACAGACTTTACTGCTATTCCCTGGTCAAGATTACTTCCAGTATCTCCTTAACAATTTTAAAAAGAAATGGGAGCAAAAAAGATGCTCTAGGAGATCCTGATGTTGAAATGCATACTGTATTGTGCAAATAAACTCATTTTTGTTTCACGAGTAAGGGAAAAATACAACATAATTTTGTAACCTTTGTGTATGTTCTCTATTTGTCAAGTACAATTCACCACCTTTTCGTGAAAAGTCACCAGTTTTCAGAAGGTATTAAGACAGAGAGATTTCTAAAATTTAAGTAAACAAAGTCAGGGATAGTCCATAAAGGTATGCTCATGCACTCACTTTTTATGCTTGCTGTACTGTGTTTTCATCTACACTGTATCCCTCTCAACTGTCCCTGATTTTGGATCAAAAGCATGTTCCGTCCCTCCTCCTCACCCTAATAAAACTGTCAGTTTTGTGAGAAAAAGTTGGTAGTTTACATGTAAATTAGTTTTTTTTCTGATTGCAGAAAATATGTATTATTTCACAGTCTTCACTTCTATCAGGTTCTTATGTTAATAGTGCTAATAGTTTAAAAACCTGTCCTCGATTACTCCTGAATTTGTCCATGATGTGGGAAGCAAGAGGTTGAGAACTATTGTTACACTAATTACAATCTCTGAATATCCGTATCCGTACATGCCCTGCTTTTAATGCCTGTTACTGCATAGTTGTGTCTATAATTACAATTTCTGAATATCTCTAGTACTACTGTGATACAAATACCTGTAGCATCATGGCCGCGGCTAGATTCCCTCAGCTGATGGGACCTTGCTTACATCACATCTGACATCACGGGGCGGAAAAGGGGCGGTGTTACCGGGTTGGGAAAGGGGCAGGGTTAAGCCATTTCACACTTGTGAGTTAAGGGTTGTGTTTTACTTTACTCACTCGAAGTCTAGTACAGAATTTCAAGAAAACCTAATTTTCTCTATTATATTCACCGATCGGTTTTACTTAAAAAGATACGATTATTTTTTTTTGTGTTATATTAATCGATCTTTTCATCTAAGTAAGAAACGATTCATCTAAGTAAGAAACGATTACCCTTTTTATTTAAGTAAGATATGATTCGCACATGCGACTGGAAGTCTGAGTTGGAGTTGCGAGAAAAGTTAACAGTTGCAGTTGCGAGAAACATTAATTTTCTCTATTTTATTTATGGAGCCATTTCATCTAAATATTATACCGTTAGATTTTTTGTATTATATTAATTGATGCTTTTCATCTACTTCTTAACCTCTTAGAGGAGGAAATCTGGACAAAGTCATAAATAAAACTGGGACAAAGGCTGAAAAACAGTGACAATTTTTAAATATTGCTCTCGCAAACTTGTAAAGTTGATGCAGTAACAGGTTGGGCATTAGCATGAGTTTTTGAAGGTTATGTAATCTAAAAAGAAAATATCTGTCAAGAAATCTAGACAAAACCATAACTAAAAGTGGGACGAAGGCCCAAAAATAGGGACAATTTTTAAATATTAATTGTACAACCAGGTTGTGCATAACAGGGTTTGTGTAAACGTGCATTTTCTAAAGGATTTGGAGTCTTCAGCTCAAATGGATGCATTATTTAGTGGCTTCATTTCTCCAATCCTCCATATTAACCCAGTGATTTGCCAGAAAAAACACATTTTATGAGGAATAGATCAAAAATACGAGGCAAAAATCTGGGCATGTGTTGCTTAATTGTGCCTTCATTTTGCTACCATGTATGTGTTATTTCAATAATAAAATATGTTTTTTGTTTTTAAAGTAATATAGTGTATTTTATTATAGATAAGCATAAAGGTAATAAATAGTTTACAAATAAGTTAGTAAAACATGAAGTTGGGATGCGGTTATGTTGCTGAACCCATTTAAGCACTTTCCTTTACCACATCATCATCATCTTCTTCTCCCTTTTTCTACATGGGGTCGGGGTATCGTTTGCACACTTCTGCGTTCTTCGACACTCATACTGAACTGTGGCAGATCTTTCACACAATCCATCCACCTGTTTGCTAGACGTCCTTGTTTCCTCTTACACCTTCTTTCTGTCTGTCCCAAATCTTCTTCACCAGATTGTCTTCTGCTTTTTTTTGCACATGTGTCCTAACCACTGTAATCTCTTCACTTTGATCTTTTCTCCAATTGGAGCTACTTTGGCTTCTGTTCTTATGTTGTAATTTCTTCTTCTGTCCCACATTGTGCATCCTACCACCCTTCTCAGGCACTTTGTTTTCCATCACTTCTAGCCTCTTAATTTGCTTTGCCTTTATTGCCCAGGTTTCTGTACCATATAGTAGTACTGGTCACACCACTGTTTTGTACATCTTACTTTTCAGATTCTTTGGCATTTTTCTCATAGACTATACCTGAGATTATATGCCAGTTGACTGCAGTCTCTCTGATTCTAGCTTTGTCCTCTTCATTCAGACTTCCCTTCTCCTCACCCAACCCTCCCAGATACTTCAAGCTGTTTACCTGTTCCACTATCTTTTCTTCTATCTCAATTCTCAGCTTCTGATTTCCCCAGTTTGCTGCCATTACATTACCACTATCTTATCTGTGCTTAGTTTCATTCCATTTGCTTCAGTATTTTATTCCATTCCCCTATCCTTTGCTGCAGTTCTTGCTCAGTCTGACTGTAATGTCACATCATCTGCATACAGCAATTTTGTTGATCTGTTCCCTCAAAACTGTTTGCTAATGTAGTCCATCACCAGTATGAACAACAGTGGGCTCAGAGCTGAACCCTGGTGTACACCCATGCCTGCTGGGAACCCCTCTGTGAGGCTGAACACCGTTCATACTTGAGTCAGTAGGTCCTTGTACATAGCCTGCACTTATTCTACCAATCTTTCTGGGACTTCAAACCACCACAGTACTGCCCCGATCATCTTTCTTGGGACCTTGTCATATGCTTTATCTAAGTCTAGGAATGTCCAGATGGACTGTTTCCTCATCTCTAGCTTCTTCTCAACTATCCGTCTCACTGCAAATATCGGGTCATTTGTGCTGCATCCTGATCTGAATATGAACTGCTCATCTCACATCTTACACTCTACTATTCTGCATGTCCTTTTTTCAGTCACCCCGTCCAGAACTTTCATGCAGTGTGGTAGGAGTTTGATCCCTCTGTACTGCCCATAGTTGTGGATGTCCCCTTTGTTCTTGTACACTTGCACGAGTATGCTTATTCTTCAGTCATCTGGGTATGCTTTTCTCTGCACACTGCTATGAATACTTAAAGAAAGTTAAGCACTTTTTTATGTAACTGCTAAATCCTTTTTTCTTTTTTGTCTTCTTTAATTTGTGGGAATGTGATTGTAGTGACAGAAACATGTAATTTTTCCTGTGTGGTGATTTATAAAGTTGAACTGAGAATAAATAAGGAATTAAGCCAGAAATTCATTTTTCTATTTTTGGGGGGGGAGGGGGAGGGGGGCATTATCAATCAGATTTTTACTTACAGATTCACAGATTTGAGGTTCTTGCTAGGCTATCAATCTGTGAGGATTGTATGAAGCCTATACATATTGTCATTGTAGAGTGTACATACTAGTGTCCATAGGTGTATGTAACTAGTGAATTTTGGATATTTACATGCTTCCACTATCTATGAGGGACAAGGGTGCTTAACCAGGGTGAATTTGTGATTTCCTAAGCAATCATCCAAGTTGCGTTTGAACAGAGTAAGACATTTGCTTTGCTTACATTGGAGTGGAAGGCAGTTTTGCAGAAGCAGGATTCTTTCTGATACATACCTAGCCTTCCTGCATGGTTTATGTTGCAGAAGAGACTTATATTCCTCGGGCTGGAGTTTCTGACATCAGTAGACTTACAAATGTTTAATAGGCCTGACAGGATAGGCTCATTTGAAGCTGTATATGCTAGGCAGTTGTTGCCTCACACAATCCTTTAAGATACCATGAAGACGGATAGTGCTATGAGGCAGTCAGCATAGCTTTTATGATTTATTCCCCTTATTTTTTTTTTTTTTTTGGAGAAAGTGGCATGGACGTTCTAAGTGTTATAGGTGTCTGTATAAATACTTACCAAAGTGGACTTGGTACTCAATGTTCAGTGTGAGTAATGAATACAGTGGAACTATGACATCTTGGGACATATGTACCATACCTTGTGATATAAGCTGTGCAATGAAGAAGGGCTTAATTCCAGTAGTGGATACATGGTGTTCAAAACAGGTTCCCAGATCCCTAACTGCAGGATCAACTTTCAGAGGTAAGTTGTCACTGTGATAGTTACACAGTGTTTGTTGTTTGCTGAAGGCTATGATTATAAATTTCTTGGCATTCAGTTTTAGCCCTTGGATCTGGCACCAGCTGTTCATTTAAGACAGGCCTTCTTGGAGAATCTTTGTGTCTTCAGAGTAGTTAGTCATGGCTGTAAGTTTGCAGTCATCTGTAAACTTTGTAAGGCATAAGCTGAGTGCATTGGCTGTGACCTCTAAGAAATAGATGCGAGAGAGGAGTGGGCAAAGGACTGAACCTTGGGTACTCTGTTAGTTCAAATCTTTAAGTCCATGGGGCTGCCCGCCCAGATTTCCTGTGTTCTATTTCTGAGGCAGTTTGCTATCCAAAGCTTTAAATCAGAATTTACGTCTAGTTGTGACAGCTTATGTGATACATTACTGTGGAATGGTATTAAACACCTTTGTGAGGCCTAGATGTTCACTGTGCATGGGTTTGCCCTCATCTATTGCATTTGTTACTTTTTTGAAGAAGTCTGTCAGGTTAAATAGGCAGGATCTGCCCTTAACAAATAGATACTAGCATGACTTACATGTCTGTAGGTTCCCTATACTGTTATATATTAATTGTATAACAATCCTTTCCATGGTCTTACAGATGGGGCTGGTCAGGCTTATGGTTCTACCATTAACTTGGGTCTGTTGAGGCCCAACTTTTGGGCAAGCAGATAACTGCAGGGGTCCACTATTTGTTTAACACAAAGCCTGATGTGAGGTTGATACTGAATAGCTTTTGCAAGACCTCTGACTGCTAATTTCAGGCTAACCAGAAGATGAACGGTATGCTGCCCAGCCTATCCAGCCCCATAGAAATAGTGTTCTTGGCCTTCGATGGAGCTCCTGGAAGATTTGGTGGGTTAGTTACAGTTAATGGATTGGGAAAACTGTTTTGAGAATGAGGTTGAAGTTTACACTAAAATTATTGGCTGATAAATTCATGTTCTTTGGGTTTTAGTAAGTAATAACATACAAAAATGTCCCCCTGCACGTAAGGAGCTGCACGGCTCTCCGTGAATGAACTCAAAAAGCAAAAATGAGCCAGCAGCAAGTAGACTGAGTTTAAAGAAAGAGTAGTTTAATTAAAACTACCCAAACAGCATAGTAGCATCCAAAAACAAACCGGTTTCGGCCACGGTTGTAAACCTAGCCTTCTTCAGTGTACAGCAAGGAGGCTTATCAAAATTGCTGTATTTAAACAAGTAGAGCCATACTGATTGGTTACAAGGTTTTTGAACATTTGCTGATGAACAATCAGCATGAATAATGAGAAATAATACATTCAAAATACATTATGGACCAGAATACATTCTGCAATATTGAGATTGACTATATCTATGTATATATATATTTTTATACATATGTATGTATTCTAGATATTGAAACACCAATAATAATCCAATATCCAACAAAGATGTGTCATATATGCATACATTCAAAATACATTACGAACCAGAATACATTCAGTAATATTGAGATTAACTATATCTATGTATGCATATTTTTTGAAATATACATATGTATGTATTCTAGATATTGAAACACCAATTATACATAATACAACAAAGATGTATCATATATGCAAGACTTTGTTTATAAACATTCATTTAGCCCAGGATTAAATAATGCACCCAATTTGGTTATCCATTTCTTTTCTTTTAGGTTAAGTTTGTTATGCCAACCACTCTTATTGGTTCTATCACCAATAATTTTATCAATAATGGTAAAATGAAATTTTGCAGTGCCATGGGTGAGAGTATGTTTGTATAGTGCGTTGGTTATTTTCTTGCATCTAATGTCACTGAGATGCTCAGAGATACGTAATTTGACTGGTCGACGTCTGCCCAACATAAAATGAGTGGCAGGTGCAACAAGCCAAATAAATGGCCCAATCCGTGTTACAATTGGCAAAAAATGTAATGTCAAAAACTGTGTTGGTATTCCTGCTGGTAAACTCCTTGATTTTCAACATGTGCTTACAATTGACACAGTGGCCACATGGAAAGGAACCTATGAGCTTGTCACCCAAAATAGTGGTTTGATACACCTGCGGTAAGGTGGATTCATAGTGATGTTTATAATGATTGAAATGGCCAGCCAAATTCTTGCCTTTTCGGAAAGAGAAAAGGCATTTGTCAGGAATAATGTTTTTGGTTCTAACATCGGCCTCCAGTATATTCCAGTTGTCCCTGATGATCTTAATAAAGTTGTTAGTATTTCTACCAAATGTGGTGGTAAATCTTAATTTATTAGACTTGATGAGCTTCTTTTGATATGTTAATAGATTAGGTCTATGTAGACCAGATGCATAATTCTGGGCCATAGTCACATATCCTGAATTATAGCCCCTCTCAATAAATCTATTATGTAAATCCTGGGCATGATTGACAAAAGTATTATTATCAGAACAATTACGCCTAATCCTGATAAATTGTGATTTAGGGATGTTCTTTGCAATATGTTTTGGATGAAAGCTGGATGCGTGGAGAATCGTATTGTATTGAGGGAATTTTCTATGAGTTTCAGTTGTTAAGGTGTTGTCATTGTTTCTAGTTACCAAAACATCCAAAATGTAATTGATTTTTGGTCATAGGTAATTGTAAATTGTATTCCCCATATATTATCATTCAGATATTCCATAAATTCCTGGAGATATGGAACATCCGATCTCCACACCATCCAGCAATCATCCAAGTATCTACGCCAGATATCAATTTCTGGCAAAACAAATTATGAGTGTCATCATAGATCATAATTTGTTCAATATATGCCATGAACAGATCTGCATATATGGGGCAAAAGATGCCCCATAGCTGTACCTCTGATCTGTAGGTAACATTCCTGGTTGTAGAAAAAAACATTTTTAGTCAAAACATGCTCAGTCAAATTTAACAAGAGAGTATTGAATCCAGGTTGGTATAATTTGGATTCATTGAGCCAAAATTCAATAGCATCAAGTCCTCCCCAATGTGGAATGTTGGTGTAAAGTGAACTTACGTCCAAGGTACAAAGCAACCAGTCTGAATCCAACTGCATATCATTTACAATACTCAAAAATTGAGTAGTGTCTTGTATTCGTGATCTAACATGTAGTAACAAAGGCTTTAAATGCATAGTTAGGAATTCAGAAAGAGGTTCAGTAATCGACCCCATACCTGACACAATGGGCCTTCCAGGTGGATGTAAAAGATCCTTATGTATTTTTGGTAGAAAATAAATATATTGTCTAGTAGGATCAGTAATAGTTAAATGATAGAGTGTTTTTTTATTGATAATACCATTGTCAACAGCAGAGTTCAGAAAATCATCAATATCCTTTTTAAAAACTGAGGTAGGGTCCAGTGGCATTTTTGTATAATACTTAACATCATTAAGTTGTTTATGTGCTTCAATGTCATAATCACACCAATCTAGCACTACCACTGCCCTCCTTTATCTGCGTTGATAATTACCAAATCTTTATTACGTACAAGTTCCTCTAGGCAAGATTTTTCACCATCAGTAATGTTATTGGACATAGGTCTCTCATAGTTATGCTTAAAATGTAACTCATTAAGTACACTTCGCAAAAAGAGATTAACAGTTGGATGCATAGGGGGAGTAAACTTGGAAGTGTGATATTTGAAACATTCCATTTGTGAGTATTCTGGATCACCTTGATCCTGGTAAAACAATTTTAGGTTGATGAGTCTGCAAAATGCAAATAAATCATTAGTAAATAAGTCTTCTGGAACAAAAAAGCCAGGAATGAAGGATAGACCTTTATTTAGTAAAGATATCTGTTCATCTGTTAGTGTAGTACTAGATATGTTACATACATTATTTACTTTTTGGTCAATATCTCCAACAAATTCTGAAGACTGGTGACTTTTTCTATGCTTCCTGCCCCCCCCTCCTCCTCCCCCTGTGTTCCCTAAAGGGGATACATAGTTTTTACGTTGGGGGTGGGGGAATCCATAGTGGACTGTGTGTCAGTATCTGTGCCAGACGAGGTTTCAACATCAGTGGACTCAGTATTGTTACTATGCCCTTTTAATATGGAGCGTGGACGTTTCCTTTTGGATTTGGAAAATTGTTTGTTAACATTATGTCCTTCTTGGAATCGGACATGCCTAATATTCTTGAACGGTTGTCCCTTATCATAGTCTGAAAGGTCACGAGAAAACTTTTTGAGTTTTCTTTCTTTCAGAATAGTATCAAAACTTAACAGTTCAGTACTCAATTTTGTTAATAAAGTGGGAAAAAAAGTTTCATTTTGATAATGATTACATTCCTCAATGGACTTAAGAACTAAAGTGGTTTCACTCTCAATTATTCTAGTGTAATAATCAGATAGAGCTTTCACAAACTTCATTGAGCATTCCTGTTGGATAGAGTTCCATTCCGTAAGTAAATTCTCATCGGGGCTAGCCACCAAGGGCTGTATTTTCACTCTGAGACCCCTAGGGCAAATGCCCTTTACCAAATAGGCTTTTAATAATTTGTGATGCCAAACACAAGATCTCAGTGCCAGAATACTCACAAATGGAATGTTTCAAATATCACACTTCCAAGTTTACTCCCCCTATGCATCCAACTGTTAATCTCTTTTTGCGAAGTGTACTTAATGAGTTACATTTTAAGCATAACTATGAGAGACCTATGTCCAATAACATTACTGATGGTGAAAAATCTTGCCTAGAGGAACTTGTACGTAATAAAGATTTGGTAATTATCAACGCAGATAAAGGAGGGGCAGTGGTAGTGCTAGATTGGTGTGATTATGACATTGAAGCACATAAACAACTTAATGATGTTAAGTATTATACAAAAATGCCACTGGACCCTACCTCAGTTTTTAAAAAGGATATTGATGATTTTCTGAACTCTGCTGTTGACAATGGTATTATCAATAAAAAAACACTCTATCATTTAACTATTACTGATCCTACTAGACAATATATTTATTTTCTACCAAAATACATAAGGATCTTTTACATCCACCTGGAAGGCCCATTGTGTCAGGTATGGGGTCGATTACTGAACCTCTTTCTGAATTCCTAACTATGCATTTAAAGCCTTTGTTACTACATGTTAGATCACGAATACAAGACACTACTCAATTTTTGAGTATTGTAAATGATATGCAGTTGGATTCAGACTGGTTGCTTTGTACCTTGGACGAAGTTCACTTTACACCAACATTCCACATTGGGGAGGACTTGATGCTATTGAATTTTGGCTCAATGAATCCAAATTATACCAACCTGGATTCAATACTCTCTTGTTAAATTTGACTGAGCATGTTTTGACTAAAAATGTTTTTTTCTACAACCAGGAATGTTACCTACAGATCAGAGGTACAGCTATGGGGGCATCTTTGCCCCATATATGCAGATCTGTTCATGGCATATATTGAACAAATTATGATCTATGATGACACTCATAATTTGTTTTGCCAGAAATTGATATCTGGCGTAGATACTTGGATGATTGCTGGATGGTGTGGAGATCGGATGTTCCATATCTCCAGGAATTTATGGAATATCTGAATGATAATATATGGGGAATACAATTTACAATTACCTATGACCAAAAATCAATTACATTTTTGGATGTTTTGGTAACTAGAAACAATGACAACACCTTAACAACTGAAACTCATAGAAAATTCCCTCAATACAATACGATTCTCCACGCATCCAGCTTTCATCCAAAACATATTGCAAAGAACATCCCTAAATCACAATTTATCAGGATTAGGCGTAATTGTTCTGATAATAATACTTTGTCAATCATGCCCAGGATTTACATAATAGATTTATTGAGAGGGCTATAATTCAGGATATGTGACTATGGCCCAGAATTATGCATCTGGTCTACATAGACCTAATCTATTAACATATCAAAAGAAGCTCATCAAGTCTAATAAATTAAGATTTACCACCACATTTGGTAGAAATACTAACAACTTTATTAAGATCATCAGGGACAACTGGAATATACTGGAGGCCGATGTTAGAACCAAAAACATTATTCCTGACAAATGCCTTTTCTCTTTCCGAAAAGGCAAGAATTTGGCTGGCCATTTCAATCATTATAAACATCACTATGAATCCCCCTTACCGCAGGTGTATCAAACCACTATTTTGGGTGACAAGCTCATAGGTTCCTTTCCATGTGGCCACTGTGTCAATTGTAAGCACATGTTGAAAATCAAGGAGTTTACCAGCAGGAATACCAACACAGTTTTTGACATTACATTTTTTGCCAATTGTAACACGGATTGGGCCATTTATTTGGCTTGTTGCACCTGCCACTCATTTTATGTTGGGCAGACGTCACGACCAGTCAAATTACGTATCTCTGAGCATCTCAGTGACATTAGATGCAAGAAAATAACCAACGCACTATACAAACATACTCTCACCCATGGCACTGCAAAATTTCATTTTACCATTATTGATAAAATTATTGGTGATAGAACCAATAAGAGTGGTTGGCATAACAAACTTAACCTAAAAGAAAAGAAATGGATAACCAAATTGGGTGCATTATTTAATCCTGGGCTAAATGAATGTTTATAAACAAAGTCTTGCATATATGATACATCTTTGTTGTATTATGTATAATTGGTGTTTCAATATCTAGAATACATACATATGTATATTTCAAAAAATATACATACATAGATATAGTTAATCTCAATATTACTGAATGTATTCTGGTTCGTAATGTATTTTGAATGTATGCATATATGACACATCTTTGTTGGATATTGGATTATTATTGGTGTTTCAATATCTAGAATACATACATATGTATAAAAAAATATATATACATAGATATAGTCAATCTCAATATTGCAGAATGTATTCTGGTCCATAATGTATTTTGAATGTATTATTTCTCATTATTCATGCTGATTGTTCATCAGCAAATGTTCAAAAACCTTGTAACCAATCAGTATGGCTCTACTTGTTTAAATACAGCAATTTTGATAAGCCTCCTTGCTGCACACTGAAGAAGGCTAGGTTTACAACCGTGGCCGAAACCGGTTTGTTTTTGGATGCTACTATGCTGTTTGGGTAGTTTTAATTAAACTACTCTTTCTTTAAACTCAGTCTACTTGCTGCTGGCTTATTTTTGCTTTTTTAGTAAGTAATGTCATTTGCTATTAGTTGTGAACAGTGCTGGGCACTGTTTTTGATGTTTCTGATGTAGTTCATTTTTGGCACCTTGGGAGCTGAGCTTGTTTTTGCATGTAATGAGTGTTCTTTTTTTAATTTTAGGATTCCACCATAGGTTCATAGATGTACACTAGGCTAACTACCACTAGGACCCCTATAAGCCTAGCTGTGTAACCTAAATGAGAGCCACAAATTTGATTTATACAGTGGCTAATTTACTGACTCCCTCTGTCCATCACACATAGGCACCAGACCAGGGGTGAATTTCTAATTAGCTATCCATAGGGAGGAACTCTGCTTGAAATGGATGGGAGCCAGTTCTACAGAATGGGAATTTTCTGAGAAATGTATCTCTTTCCAACATGTCTATTTATATTTTTAGACAAATTTAGGTCTTTTAATCTAGTACTTCTGATGCTGTTTGTTTTGCAGTTGTGTAAATGGTTCATCAAAACAGGGTCCAGGGATGCCATGTATACAGGGTAGAGATCAGCTCTCAGAAGTCTGTATGATACTGAGTAAAGAAACAGGGGTTTGAGGCAATCAGCATAGGTCATTGTGTTTATTCCTTGTATCTTTTTTGTAAGGAACCATTATGGTCACTCCAGTTGCTGCACTTGTTTGGTCAGGTACATACTGAAGGGGCATTTTACTCGATGATGGCTGTAATGAGGGCGGAGTACAGTGGTATGATGACCTCTCTTGACCTGGATGCCATGGCCTTGCTTCTAAGTCAAGCAGTGTAGAAGGATTTTCTTACCACTGTGGACAGATTGGTTGAAGGCTAGGATACTGTCTGTATGAGTTCCCAGATCCATGACTAATGAATCAACTTTTAGGGGTGTTTTATTGATCACATAGTTATCCATGGTGGCTGACTTTCCAAAAGGTCCTATAATGCATTTCTTGGCATTGAGTTTTAAGCCATGGCTTTGGTTCCAAGAATTTGTCTGTCTCAGACTTTCCTGGAGGGTGTTCTCTTCTAGGGTGATTCAATGACTTCTCCCACTTTGCAATCATCTGTGAACTTGGTTAGCCAGAGGCCTTTTGACATTGGTTTTGACATCTCAGAAATGGATACCAAAGAGGAGTGGGCCTGGCAGAGAGCCCTGGGGACTCCAATGGTAACTGTCCTCTTTGTGGAGGTGGCCTCACCAATTATAATCTACTTTGTCTCATCAGTGAACCAGCTAGCTATCCAGCATCCTATAAATGGGTTCATACCTAGTGACATAAGTTTGTTGACAATGCACAAGTAGACTGTTATATCAAATGTTTTAGCCAGACGTACTTAGGCGGTATGCACCGTTTTCCCCCCATTCATTTTCTTACTGATCTTTTTAAAGAAGTCCACCAGATTCAGTAAACATGACCTTCCTTTGACAAAGCCAAACTGGTATGGATCTAGTGTCTAGATATCTCCTATATCCTTGTTGATAATTTCCATGATAATTCTTTCCACGGCTTTGCAAATAAGAATAGTCAAACGAATGGGTCTGTAGTATCCAGGATCTGTCAAAGATCCTCCATTATGAAGGGGGGTGAACATCTCTGCTCTCTATTCATATGGCACAAAGCCTGTTTTAAGACTATAGTTAAATAATTACACTGCTTGCCCTGATAAGTCATAATTTAAACTGTTCAGGGGTAATCCTGGGATGTTATTGACTTTAGAGAGTGCAGTCAGTACATGCTCCCAAGTTATAGTTGGACGGGTTATGTTTGTGGGTATTGGGGGGTGTTGGTGGTGAGAAGGTGCTAAAGTTGTAACTGAGTTTGTTTGTTAACAGGTTCTCTATATCACCAGGCTTAGTGAATGTGGCACCATTAACTACCATTTCCGCACATTGCTGTGTGTTGCCCTTTAGGTTACTGACATAGCTATAGAACTTTATGTTTATCTTTCACCTGGGAGCCTATCTTAACCTCAGAGTTGTCTTTGCTTAACCTAATTAGTCCTCTTAATTGCCTGTTTGGTTTGATGAAAGAGTTTTTATGTTTATGTAAATTATCGTTCCTGATTTTTGACATATTTTTTCCTTTTGTTGTATATCCTGTTTAATTTGGAATGTCACCAGGATAGTTTATTTCTGGAGCTAGTCCTGAGCTTGCTTCTGGTACATTTAGTCACCTTTGTGCATTGACATGGTTATACAGTATTCTGAGGCAATTCAGCATAGGCTGCTGTGGTCTTGGGGTTTGGTGGAGCATTGAATTTTGACAAAGCATCACTTAGTAAAAGGTAGTTTGACTTGGAATAGTTCATAATTGTTACTAGTTTTAATGTGATTACTGAGTTGATTTTAATTTCGAAGGAGACAGATTTATGGTCAGATCTTACTAGGGAGGGCAAGATATTGGGGGGTGCAGCTTTCTCCCATTTTTGCGAGCACAAGGTCCAGTATGTTGTAATCTCTCAATGGGCGTATTCACTCTTTGGTCGAGGATGTTTGTAGAAGTCCAGGAATCTCTCTGCATATAGCTTTGAGGCCATTTAGGATTCCCAGTCTGTATAGGGTGATTACATTCTTGCATAGTAGGGTGTCAGGTTGGATGGTAAGTGTCTCTAGTAGGTTCAAGTATGCATTCAGGTTCTTGGGACATGGCAGGTTACCTATAGCTGGCTAGGATATGGTATGGCATTTTGTCTATGCACACAGAGGAAGTCCAGAAAGTCATGCTTTTTGACAACCCAAGAGTTTTGCTTGTTATTGATATATATTGAGACCGTTCCACTTTTAACCCCTGTCTGTGCAGCTACTGGTCAAAGGTGTGGAAGGCATTGAAACCTTGTGCTGCTGGGGTACTCTGTTGCTCTGAACCATGTCTCATTAAAGTACAGTTGTGTAAAATCTTGACATAACAGTAGATGTCCTTCTCTTCACTGTTGCAGTATTCTTAACAGAAGGTTATCTCCTGCCACGGTAGCTCAACATCTGCCACTGTACCAAAGCCTTTGGATTTTATATGTACCATTTGCCATACATATGCTCTCCACACAAGTCTTAAGGCATAAAGGTGATGTACAGATGCAATTACCCAGAATTGAATTGCCCTGGGAGAGAAGGAATCCTCCTAAGGTTAATCCTGAATAAAAAATATACATGGAAAAGAGAGTGGTAACCCCTCAGCAGGGAAGGCACCCAAAGAGAGGAACTAAAAGAATAAGAGGAAGACGGAAGGGACTCATTACTACACAGTGAAGAGAAGGACATCTACTGTTATGATAACATTTTACACAGCTGTACTATGTCCTTCTATATCTTTGTTGCAGTATTCCTAGAGGGGAGAGTACAAAACCTTGGGAAGCTGACTGGGAGGAGAAAGGCTGAGAAGAGCCCTGAACAAAACCATGCAAGATGGCCTTAGCAAAACCAGCCCTGGTCCCGGAAACAACACCTAACTTATAATGTTTAGTAAAACTATAAACAGAAGACCAAGTAGCAGCCTCAAAGATGGAATTGGTGTTCTAACCCTGTAAGAAAGCACCTGAAGAGGCAACCGCTGTGATCAAATTTACCTTTACAGAAGTAGAAAGCCATTTTTCATGAAAAGAATAACAAGGACATGGTCTTAGAAATCCAAGAGGAGTTGGATTGCGTGGAGACAGCTAAACCCAATGTCCTGAGATGAAAAGAAACAAAAAGCTACTCAGAATTGTGAAAGTCCTTAGTTTTATCTAAATAATACCAGAGCTGTCTGTGTAAATCCAAGGTGTGAAGAACCTTCTTACTAACAAACTGTGGTGAAAGAAAACAGGAAGGAAGCTGAATTGGCTGATTAAGGGACAACTCATTTACCACACTGTACATAAAAGAAGGATTGGTCTGAAGATGCACCATGTCTTTATGAAAGACTACAAAGGAGGAACAGCCATAAGGGCTTGGAACTCTGAGACTCTTCTGGCTGAAGTAAGGAACAATGACAAGACAGCCTTCCAAGTGCAATGTTGCAGGGAACCTGAATCTATAGGCTGAAAGGGAGCCCAAGTCAGTTTTTCCAAAACAAAATAAAGGTCCCATGAGGGAGGAATAGGCTTTCTTGGGGTTCTGATATGTAAGACACCATTAAGGAATTGTTTAACCTCAAAACAAGCAACCAAAGGAGGATTCAAGGGCAGACAGGCAAAAATTGCTGTCAAAAGGGTCTTGACTGAAAAGTAGGCCAAGCCAGCCTGGAGCAACTTACACAGATAAGAGAGAACTAAAGGGACCCCCCCCCCCTCTAGAAAAGGATCCTGGTGATGAGAGAGGCACCAAACAGAAAATGTCTTCCATTTGGACAAATATTTTTTGGTATTGGGTTTTATGATCTCCTGTAAAATCTGAAGGACATCCTCAGAAAAGCGTGTCTAAAGAGGATCAAAGCCTTCTAGCACACAAAGTCATTTGAAGAGTAGCAAATGATGATAGATAAGAGATCTCTTGTCTTGTGGAGTAGGTCCTCCTGGTGAGGTAACTTGTGGTGACTGTCGTTAGCCAGATAGAACAAGCGGGGGAACCAGTGCTGTCTGAGGCAAAAGAGAGTCACTAACAAGATTTGTGTGGAGTCTTGCAGGATATTTGACAGCAGAGAAAGGGGAGGTAAAGCATACAGAAACAACTCCCTGTATGGAAAGGATAGGGTGACCACCTTCTAAGTCAGGGGACTTTATGCTCCTCAACAGACAACAGTAAGTTTCCTGTTGATAGTGGAGGCAAAAATAGTACTTGAGGAATACCCCACAGAGTCACCTAATAGCAGCAGCTAAATCATAGGCCTGAAGAGGTAATCTGTACAAAAGATAAAACCTTGTGCCCCCCTCTTTGTTTAGATACCACATCATGGTAGTGTTGTCTGTGAAAACTTTCAGAGGGCCAAGAAGAAACACGGTGTGAAAAGTGTTGATGTGGTCTGATTTCTGGTAAGGGGACCAGAGACCCAGAACTTTCTTAAGGCTGTAAGAAGCCCCCATCCCAGGTCTGAGGCATTTGTGAACAACTCTTGAGAAAGAACCAGAGCTTGAAAGGGCAGACCTAGATTGAGAGCAAGCTGCTGAATCCACCACTGGAGTTCAAGCTTGAGACAAGGAAGGAGAGGTACACAGAATTCCAGAGGATGGCAGTGTTGAAGCCAAACCAACTTCAGGTACCATTGAAACTTCTTATGAGGTGTGGCGAGAGGAAGCATGGGGATGGTGGAAGAGCCACAATTCCCACAGCATGAAGAAATTCTCTGATTGAGATAGAGGATGGGAAAGAAGAGAACTGTCAAGGGCAAGACCTTTGCATCTTGAAGGGAAGCCAGCATTGGAATGGCCTGTATCTTGCAATCAAGAAACATGATCTTAAGAGGGTGTGAGGACAGATTTTTTTGAGGTTGATATTGAACCTCAAGCTCTGTAGGAGAAGAGTGATGAAATGGATGTCCTGTAAGAAGCTGCTGGGAGAAGGAGCCAGAATCAACAGGTCATCCAGATAGGGAAAAATCTGAATGCTTTTAAGCCTGCAAAAAGCAATCTCAGAAGTGAGGCATTTGGTGAATAACCTTTGGCTATTTGGAAGGTCAG
Organism: Protopterus annectens; assembly: GCF_019279795.1. Classification (NCBI taxonomy): domain Eukaryota; kingdom Metazoa; phylum Chordata; order Ceratodontiformes; family Protopteridae; genus Protopterus; species Protopterus annectens. The sequence continues at coordinate 1,602,851,300 of NC_056733.1, forward strand.
AGGACAAATAGAACAGAAAATGAGAGGGAAAAAAAACAGGGAAATGTAAATATTTCCTGACTAGAGGGTGAATGGGAATATGGAGATAGGCATCCTTCAGATCCAGACAGACCAAAAAAGCCTGAGGGAGCAACAGAGGGAACAGTGTTTGAAGAGAGAGCATTTGGAAAAAAGTCACATTGAGAAAGGTATTTAGAAAAAGAAAGAGAGATCCAGAATAGGTCTCCAAATGGCCTCTTTTCAAGGAGTAAGAACATCCTGGAGTAAAAAACCCTTCCCAGTTGGAAGGAGGGAACCGGCTGAATGGTTCCCTGGTCCAGGAGGGACAGAAGGACCTTTGGAAAATGAGAGAGTTGATCCACAGGAGGCTGAGGATTGCCTGAGAAAGAAGGGAGAGATTTCCACACCATGAACTAGCCCTGACAGGTAATGGACAGAACCCAAGAGTCTGAGGTAATCAGTTGCCAATTTGGAAAGGATAGGGAAAGCCTGAGGGACAAGGAAACCTAGTTGAGGGGAGCTTGGACAGAATGTCAGATAGATTTGTCCTGAAAGTAAAGCATCTGAGCAGAAGGACTCTGATTAGACATAGCAAGAGGAACCCTTCTGAATCTGTTTCTACCTTTAGTGGACTGATGAGGCTTCCTGTGGACAAATGCAGATTTAGAAGGATAATTCCTCATGAAGTTGGGTATAGGAGACACAAAAATATGCTTAGGATCGTGAATAGCCTTGCTGCTATCCTGAAAGAATTTAAACAACAAGCAGCAGCAGTCCCAAAAAGATTTTTGTTATCTAGAGGGGCATCCAACATCTTGGCCTTAATGTCATCAGGCAAAGCCTGCAGATGAAGCCAAGAATACTATCTCATAACATACTTGAAGGTAGCAGCCCTAAAAGAGGCATCAGCAGAATAGAGTAACTAGAGAAGTGGCCTAATCTTGGAGAGCACAGAAACCCCTCAGCATTAGGGAGGTCAGAAACAACCACAGAAACCTGAGTCAAGAGTGTCAAAACATCACTGGTCATATGGGTTTGGTAATGGATGGCACGAAAAGCCAAAGTAGTAGCAGTATGTGTTTTTTTATCTATTCTCTTCATAGCTGTACTATCCTTATCTGAAGGAAGGGGCTTGGAAGAGGGCATAAGCTTAGAAAGCTTGTTCAGTCAAGACTGCCACCACAGAAGGGTCATCTGAGGGACACTTACATACTTGCAGTCATCTGGCACCTTGTAGAACTCATCCATTTTGTTAGGGGCAGGTGACTGGGAATCAGGAATCACTGAGGCAGCAGAAAAGGTATCCAGAAGAGCTGCTAAGACAGGAAGAACAGCAGAAGGTTTAGCGGATAACATCTACAGCACTTCATAGTACCTTTTGTTGAACCTGAGAAATTGGGAAGAGACACATTTGAAATACTCCTTCACCCAAGAGACTGTGTCCCTAAATGATAGTTCCTCCAAGGGAGACTGTTGTCAGAGAAACCTCCTTCTCAGACCCATAATCCAGGGGAGAAGGAATTTGAGAAAACTAAGCAAGGGACTCCGCCCTTGAATCTGAATCCTCTACGGATGAATCAGATTCCCTTGCCCTCTTGACAGAGTGGAGGACTGGAGTAGCAGGAGATGAAATACCTTGATGAGGTTTTAAGGCCATTAGAGCATTGAATAAGCCCTAATTAAAGTCTTGTCATATCCACCAAGGATCCTAAGAACCAGCAGAGATATTCTTAGATATTGTTCTGTATCACTGTCGCAGTATTCTTGACTATGGTGATCTCGTGTCCACAGATGCCCGACATTCAGCAAGTATACCAAAGGCTTATGATCTTGTATGTGCTGTACATCACACATATGCTCCCCACACAGGACATAGGGTGTAAAAGTGACATACGGATGCAGTTACCTAGAACTTCTTTGCTGCAAGTCTGAACACCATTATTGCTCCTTGCTCCAAACTCCTTATTGCTGTGCTGAATACTGGGTCTATGACAGCCGGTCAAAAGGTAATTTCTGCAAACAGCATATACATTGAAAATGCTGTTATTCAAAAGCGGTGTTGTGAGATCGTGGTACAGTGAAGATTGGAAAATTTGCCTTTTCCTCACTGTATTGTGATCTCGGAGTTGGAATATATATATATTTAGCAGGGGGAGTGGGTGGCGCAACCCCTCACAAAACCGATTTCTATTAATGGCATTTTTGATTAATATGCCCTTCGTGGAAATTACCTTTTGATCAGCTGTCATAGACCCCTGAATACCTATCCATCACATATGTGCCCATTGGAAGTTGAGGTTTTGTTTTTCTTTTCTTTGTTCTTGTATTTATTTTGCCTGCTTATAGCTCATGCCATCCAAGAAGGAAAAATGTCAGTGTTGGAGGTATATTCCCCCTGACAATCGTCATGAACAGTGTCTCTTTTGTTTGGCTGCTTCCCACAAGCATACTCCTTGCAGTATCTGTTAGGCATTTCTGCCTAAGACACTCAGAACCCATTTGTATTCACTGACCATTTATCTTGAAAACCAACGGGTTAAATATTTAGCACAGGGTGAAATGGCAGAAGCCCATAACCCTGAGATACTCAAGTTAGATAGGAAGAAATCCAGGTAGTCTTGGTCGGATTCTTTAGCCTCCAGCCTCCACCTGATATCCCTGTAGAAGAGGGGAATAGCTCTGTAGGCCATTCATTAGCCACTCTGCCAAGACCCTGTCGCTGACCAGTATGGGACCATCTTTCTGCACATCCTCTGAGGCTGTATAGACATCTGATGCAGACATTGAGCGGGAACCATGGTTTTATTTCTCTCTGAGGGTCCTAGAGAGATTCCACAGATATTGGTTAGGGTGAAGGTTCCGGGTAGTCTTACTGAATCTTGTCAAGGGTCAGGACCTCCAGTATTTATTAGGACTGATGTCCCTTGCAAGAAGTGACAAAAGATGAAGCATGTTTCAGTACATCCTAAGGATCCTCAAAGGGACTGGCAAGAGTTTGCTTCGGGCTTGTTTTCAGCCTTGATGACCCTGAAGCATTCTGAAGGGGTTTCTTTGCTTGCTCCTCCTTGGACCTCTACCTCTTCTAAATGGCCTAGGGAAACTGATTCCTTGCACGAGGATTCAGAGTCTGGTGAGGGTTCCTTGTCCTACCTTCTCAGATGCCTTCACCTTCGGCTTATGGTTCTGGTGAGGAGGAATTTATTATCCCTGGGTCTCATTTTGAGGAATTGTCCTTTGGGGGCAGAATTGCCAGACTGATGGAATACTTTAAGTGGGATTTTCAAGAGTCTGACATTCAGAGGACATATTATGAGTTGCTTAAGATGGAACTCTGGAACCATCTGCATTTCCTCCTGTGTTACTACAGGTGGATACTCCTAAACCATCTGCAGTTCCTCCTGTGTTGGTTGCCTTGTTATTCACTTTCATTGCTGATTCAAAGTCTCCTGATTCATAGCCTAGATCTCTTAAGAGATCTTTTATAAGGTTACTGAAGATTGTCAATTTTTATTTATGTTTTGCCCTGATGATCTTGCTGTAGAACCAGTCTCTTCTGACAAACCTTCCATGCTCTTGCCCTCCTCCAAACATTGGCCTTCTGATAAGGATAGTAGGGCAATGCAGAGAGTTGTTAAGAAGGTTTACACTGCTTTTACTTTGACGTTTACAGCTATTAATTTACCAGACCCACATAACCAGATATGCTCTAGTCTTGATTGCTTAGGCTTGTCAGGTTATTTCTGACCTCCCTGATTCTGAAGACAAATCTTTTGCCTTATCTGTTTTAGGTTCCACTTCTCAAGTGGCTAGCCACTTTTACAAGTGTAGCTATGATGATGATGATGCTGATGTCTCTTCCAGTGCTGTGGCTTTTGGGTCTGTCATGAGGCATTATTCTTACCTTCATCTCCAGTCTTTGACTGAGGGCATTATGACCAAGCTGTTTGATGCTCCTTTGGATAACATGGATTCACTTTAGAAAAATGAAAGCCCATAGCATTGAAATCCAAAACACTGAGACCAAAATCTTGAAAATTCAAAACACTGAAAACTCAAAACATTGAATCCCACAACACTGAAAATACATAGGAAACCAACATTTAATATCTGCCAGCACAACTACATACAGAAACAAATAAAAAACAAACCATATTACACTTCTCCAGCTATAAGCAGGGGGACAAACACCCTTGCATCCCCTATGTGGGAGACTATGCCCCCCACACCCTCTGCTACTTAAACATATCAACTCCAAGATCGCACTACACAGAACAAAATGGCAAACATACCATTCCGCGCTTCATGACTGCCTGTTTAAATTGTACAAAATCTGTCCTCAATCTTCTCTTAGAAACACTACTTCACTATTAAAACATTACACATTACTATATATCTCTCAGATACTTCCCGAGTTTCATAGGTAACCTCAGTCATGTCCCCTTCTTACTTGCTATACTACAACATAACACATCTTAGTGTAGTGTAGTGCGATCTTGGAGTTGATATATTTAAGTTGCAGGGGGACTTGCGCCGCTGCTTATAGTTGAAGAAGTGTAATATGGTTTGATTTTTATTTGTTTCTGTATGTAGTTGTGCTGTAATATAGTACATGTTGCTTTCCTATGTATTTTCAATGTTATGGGATTCAACGTTTTGAGTTTTCAGTGTTTTGAGTTTTCAAGATTTTGGTCTCAGTGTTTTGAATTTCAATGTTATGGGCTTTCGATGTTCTAAAGTGAATCCGATAATACACATCTTTTTGGGACTGCTGCTGTTGACATGTTTGTCTCTTTAAGAGAAACGCAAAGCCTTGCAAGATCTGAAACATATCTTTGTCTTTCCTATCCATGTGTTCCACAGGAATTATCCTTATTCATCTACTTTTGTCCACAGGCAGTCCTGCCAGGCCTCCAAGGGCAGGAAGCATGATAGGCGAGTCTCCACTGCTAAGGTTTATCAGACTTCTCTGGCCCAGAAGCCTTCTTTATCTGATAAACCTGCTTGTGTTTGACAAATTGACCCCCCCTTCCCTTAGACCAGGTTCCTTTGTCCCTTCAGCTTTCTGTTTGTCTTCCAAATTGGCTTTTCGTCACTTCATATTCTTGGGTTCTTTCTATCATCCATCAGGGTTACTTCGTACTATTTAAGTCTCTCTCTCCTTTTTCAGGGATCCCTCAACCTCCTTTAGAGTAACTTCCTCATTTCCCAGATGCCCTAGGGTCCCTGGTGAATCAAGGAACCTTTCAACCTGTTCCCCCTTCCGAAGTGGGAAAGGGTTTTTATTCCAAGACATTCCTGGTTCATAGAAAGATGGGCACTTGGAGACCTATTCTGGATCTCTCCTTGCTCAACATCTTTCTCAAAGTCCCCTCTTTTTGGATGCTTACTCTTCAAACCGTGTTTATTCTTTTACTAACCCAGGCTTTTTTCTTGTCTTTGGATCTCAAGGATGCTTCCCATCATATCCCTATTCACCTACTTTTGAAGAAACTTTTTATATTTCCCTATTTCTTCTTTTCATTTTCAGTTCTTTGTTTTTACCTTTGGACTCTGTACTGCCCCAAGGGTATTCACAAAAGGCCTAGCTCCTGTGAGTGCTTTCTGCAGACTCCAAGGCATTTAGATTTTTCCTTATCTAGGCGACCTGTTGCTTTAGGCACATTCTCCTAGTCACCTGTTACAGGATCTGGAGTTCACCATTCCCATTCATCAAACTCTGGGGTTCACTATCAATTTTCAGAACTCAGTCCTGACTCCCTCTCAGGATCATGTGCATCTGGGATGCAGGATTCAGAAAGTGCCAGTGTTGGCTTCTCTTCCACCTCCAGCAGCTTTGCCGCTGTCAGTCTTCTTCCTCTGACTGCCATTCCAACCAGAGACTTTCTTCTGGCTGTGGGATTCATGACGTCTTCTATTCCAGTGCTTCCTCTTGTCAGACTGCATATGCAGAATCTTCAGTGGTACCTCAAGCTGGTTTGACTGCAGCATTGCCACTTTCTGGATTTCAGTGTGCCTCTCCTTCCTTGTCTAAAGAAGGAATTGGAGTGGTGGATTCAACAGTTTGATCTCAACCCCAGCCTGCCTGTTCATCCTCCACTCCCTTCTCAACAACTGTTCAGGAATTCCTCAGACTTGGGGTGTGAGGACTTCATGTGGTCACCTGAAAGTTTAGGGTCTCTAGCCCCCATCAAAAGTCAGACCATATCAACTTCAAATAAATGAGAACTCTGGTTCTGGCTCTTCATGCTTTTCACCCCATGTTCTCTTCATTCCTGAGAGTGTACACAGACAACATGGTACGTCAACAAGCAGAGAGGCACAAAATCTTAAATACTCTCTCTTTCTAATTTCTCCATGTCTTTTGGGTTTCTAATACCATGACAGGAATGGACCCCATTCCTAAGTCAAAGTATGATAAAAGTTAATGTAATTTCTATTGTTTCAACCTTTGACACTGGCCAAAAGTGCTGTTCGCAGCACCTAGAATGTGCCTAGAAATGACTCCTTCTGCTATTTGTATGGAGTTACATGTATTGGTAACATATTTAAGTACGATTGTAAATTCTTTTTTATGAGACCTGTTGCTCCTACTACTACTACTGGGACTATCTGGGTATCTGTCTTCCACATTGCTCTCATTTCTGCCTGCAAATCCTGGTATTTCATGACTTTCTGCCTCTCTGTCTGTGAGACACTGTAGTCGCTGAGTGTATCAGTATCAATAATCAATGCTTCTTTTGTTTTCTTTTCATGTACTACTACATCTGGTTTTCTTGCATCTATTTTTTGAACTGTTGGTAATGGGTGATCCCATGTGATGTAAACTTCATCATTTTCTGTGCTGCTTTGTGGTTCATGTTTCCAGTGTTTTTCAGCCACTTCAATGCCATAATGTTTGCACATTCCCCAATGCAACAATCTTGCCACATTATTATGGCTTTCATTATACAGTCCTTCTGCCATTAGTATATCACAAGTAGCTACAAGATGTGCAACTGTTTCCAGTTTTGTTTTACAAAACTTACATTTGTCCGTTTCTCTCACATGTTCCATGGAATTTGTAAACCAGCAGTTATGTAGTCCACTATCTTGGGCCGCCAATATTAACCTTTCGTCTTTTGGTTTAAATTCACCTTTCCTTAACCATTCCTGCATTTGGTCCGTATCGACATGAGGATGCCTGCTGTCTTGGGAGGTGGCTGTCAGTTATCAATTAATTCTTCAGTTAGTTTACATTCCTTCAGAGCACAATCTGCTGGTAGACTCTCTGCACAGGTCTAAAATAAAGGTTCACAAATAGATGCTTCACAGTGATGTGTTTCTGTACATTGCTCCTCAGTGTGGTTTATCTCAGGTAGATCATTTGCCTCTCCTCTGAAAAGGCAACTCCCTCTCTTCTTCTCCAGGCTGCCATGCCATCTGGTGTGGAAGAGAGATGCTCTTTCTTTTCCTTAGGAGGGATGATTCTTTATTGCTTTCCTTCCTCTTCCTGTACCTTCAAGAGTCCTGGAGAAGATTCATCTGGACTCCCCCAAAATTCTTTGACTCCCTTTTCCAAAGAAAGCACTGGTTCTACCTGTTAATGCATCTGGCCATGGACAGTCACCACAAGTTATCTCACTGGTTGGGACTCCTCACATGGGACAAGGAGTTTCTCATCCATCCTCACTTGTCCTCTCTTCAACTGACACTGAGGGCAGTAGGGTGTTGATCCTTTTTTTCTGAGAATTTGCTCAGGGTTTCACTCGAGGCCAGGAAAATGTCAGCCTGAAAATCTTAATTGTCCAAATGGAAAAGATTTTATGTTTGGTGCTATGCCAGTAATTAAGACTGTTTTTCAGTGTGTGTGTGTGTGTGTGTGTGTGTGGGGGTCTGTCAGGTTCTGTCTTACTTGTGTTGAGTTTCTCCAGTCTGGCTTTGCTTATTCTTCTGTGAAAGCCCATTTTTCAGCCATTTTTGCTTTCCTGCCCTTGAATCCTCCCTTGGCTTCTCATTTTGAGGTAAACAAATTTCTTAAAGGCATCCTGCATATTAGGCATTCAAGAAAAACTATTCCCTTTCTTTGGGACCTTAATTTTCTTTTAGAACAATTGAATCAGGCTCCTTTTGATCTTGCAGATTCCTGGAATGCTGTTTTGTTGCTGGCTGTTGCTTCTGCTTGGTGGGTTTCTGAGCTCCAGGCCCTTATGGCCATTCTTCTTTTTTGTTTATTCACAGGGACAAGGTGATCCTTTGTACTAATCATTTTTTTATGCCCAAGGTAGTAAATGAGATCACCTTGAATTAGTGCAACTCATTTCTTTTTTCCTTCTCCTCAGTCTGCTGCTTACAGGGTCTTTCATACCTTGGATTTGCAGACATCTCAGGTGCTACTTAGATAAAACTAAGGCCCTTTGTAAGTTTGACTAACTGTTTGTTTCCTTTCATCCCAGGATATTAGGTTTGGCTATTTTTAAGCAAACCATTTCCTCCCGGATATCTAAGGGATTTCTTTTTGTTATTCTTTTCATGGCAAATCTTAGTCTACTTCTGTTAGAACTTATTCCACTAGGGCTGTTGCCTCTTCTGGTGCTTTCTTTAAGGGTTGAACACCAGTTCCATCCTTGAAGCTGCACCTGCTCTTCGGTGCATACCTTTACTAAGCATTATAAGTTGGAAACGGGTTCTAACGACAGAGCAGGTTTTGATAGAGTCATTTTATGTGGATTTGTTGAGGGCTTTTCTCAGCCTTCCACCTTCCATTCTGTTTCTTGAGCTTTTATACTGACCCTATAGCAAATAATAGTGTAACAGTGATACAGAAGGACATAGTACCAGTTGTGTAAAATCTTACCTTAACAGTAGATGCCCTTCTCTTCACTGTTGTAGTACTCACTCACTCCCTCCAACCCCCTCTTGTTTGCTCTGCTCTTTGTTTTGGATTTCCTTCTGGTTGAGGGCCTCCCCTTTCTCTTCTGCATTTTCTCATTCTGGATGTGCATGGACCCCTTTTTTCTGTGGATACTGTTTTCTGCTGGGGCAGTTCTGCTCTGGGTAACTGCGTCCATACATCACTTTATGCTTTACATTCTGTGCAGGGAGCATATCTGAGATGTACAGTGCATGCAAGATCATAAGGATTTTGTACACTGGTCAAATGTCAGGCTGCCCTGGACAGACATTCTTCTCTTCACTGTTGCAGTCATTTCCATAGAAGCATGTTCCATCCAGGGCAGCCCAACGCTTTGCCAGTATGGAAAAGCTTAAAAAAGATCTTTTATGCTGACATCACATTTATGATCCTTGTACAGAACATAGGATATAAAAGGGTCGTGCATATGTTACTACACAGAACTGAATTACTCAAGAAGGGAACAACCTCCGTAGGACAAAAGCACATCCAGAAGGAAAAAATACAGAACAAACAAGAGGCGGTTGAAAGGAGGGAGTGAATACTGCAGTAGTGAAGGAAAGGATATTCACTGTTATGGTAAGATTTTACCTAACTGTACTATGTCCTTCTATACCACTGTTGCAGTATTCCACATACAAGGGAGAGTAAAAAAGCTCAAGAAACAGAATGGGAGGTGGCTGTCTGAGAAGAGCCCTCCACAAACCTACCTAACATGGTCTCAGCAAACCCTGCACTGTCCCTAGAACCGGAAAGTGCAGTGGCATAGCGGTTAGTGTTGTCACCTCATAGCAAGAGGTTCTCTGATTTGATTCTCAGCTGGGATGCCTACTATGTGGAGTATGCATGTCCTCCCTGCATTTGTGTGGGCTTCCTCTGGGTGCTTCGGTTTCCTCCCACATTACAAAGACATGCACTTGGAGCATTTGTCCCCGGGCCTCTGCTGAAAATAGGCTCTGTTTCTATTCGGTCTTTTCCAGTTAACAAACGTTAAACAAGAATAAATAAAATAAAGGCATGCACTGAAGACCAAAGTAGCAGCTTCAAGGATGGAATTGGTGTCCAACACCTTGATGAAGGCACCAGAAAAGAAAACAGCCCTGTTGGAATAAGCTCTAACAGAAGTAGGCAGAGATTTGCAGTGAAAAGAATAACAAAAGGTAATGGCTTTAGATATCCAGGAGGAGAGTCTTAGCAGCCAAACCCAAAGACCTGGAATGAAAAGAATGAAAGGAAACAGAAAGCTGATCAGACTTGCGGACAGTCCTACATTTATCCAGATATTACCTGACCTGTCTGCGCAAATCCAAGGTATGCAGGACCCTCTCACTAGCTGAATGAGGAGAAGGGGAAAAGGAAGAGTATTGTGCTGACTGATTAAAGGAAACTCATTTAGGGACTACCTTGGGCATAACAGAAGGATTAGTACAAAGTGGCACCCTGTTCCAATGAAAAGAAAAAGAGGAGGAATGGAAAACAAAATAAAGGTCCCAAGGAGGAGGAATATGTTTTCAAGCATGCCTAATACGTAGGACACCTTTAAGAAATTGTTTGACCTCAAAATGAGAAGTTGAAGGAGGATTCAAAGGCAGACATGCAAAAATGGAGGACAAATGAGCCTTCAGACAAGAACAGGCCAAGCCACACTGAAGCAACTCACACAAATAATAGAGGACCCCAAGGACTCCCACTAAAAAGGGGTCCTGATTACCAGCATGGCACCAGACTGGAAGTCTTTTCCATTTGGACATATATCTTTTTCTGGTTGAGGGTTTCCTTGCCTCCTGTAAAACGCGGAGCATATTCTCAGAAAAGAGGTGCCTGAAAGGGATCATCCACAATGCCAGTTGCAGATAGAGTATTGGTGATGAATGAGAGACCATGTGTCCTGTGTAAGGAAATCCAGTCGGTGAAGTAACTTGTGATGCTTGCTTGCCCCTGGCCAGATGCATTAAGAGGGGGAGCCAGTGCTGTCTTGGCCAAAATGGAGTCACTAGCAAGGGTTTTGTGGAGTCCAGTTGAATCTTCTCCAGTACTCTTGCATGTAGAGGAGGAGACGGGAAAGCATAAAGAAACATTCCCTTCCAAGAAAAAGAAAGGGTGTCCATCTTCCACACTAGATGGCATGGCACTCTGGAACAGAAGAGAGGAAGCTGCTTATTCAGAGTGGAGGCAAAAAGCTCTACCTGTGGTAATACCTCACTGATGTATAATATGCACAAACATGTGTCTGTGAAGCATCCATTCATGAACCTGTGTTTTGGACCTGCTCAGACAGTCTGCCTCTATACTGTGGTCTGAAGGAATGTATATTGCCTGAAAATTTAACTGATAACTGAGCACCATCTCCCAAGCTTGAAGTGAAGTCATGCAGTGGAGGTAAGATTTTTGTTCTCCTCTCTTGTTGATATACCACATTATTGTAGTGTTGTCTGTGTACACTTTCAAGGGTCCTGGAGAGAACATGGAGTGAAAATCCTGAAGGCCCATATCCAGAGATATCCTCTCTTTCATCTTGATATGGTTGGACTTCTGATGATGGAAAAGACCCTGCACTTTCAAGTGACCACATGAAGACCTCCACTTCATGTCTTGAGGCATTGGTGAGCAGCTCTTGAGAAGGGACTCGAGGCTGAAAGAGCCAGCCTGGGATGAGAGCGAACTGTTAAATTCACCACTCAAATTCCTTCTTGAGACAGTGAAGGAGAGGTATATTTAAATCTAGAGGGTGACTATGTTTTAAACAAACTGAGTACACATACCATTGAAGCTTCTGCATATGCAGTCAACAAGGTGAAGCTTTGGAATAGAAGAGGCCATTAATGCCAGGGCCTGAAGAAAATCTGTGACTGACATTGCCGTCAGTGGAAGAACAGACTGAAAGAAGGCCGTCAACGAAAATACGAGGCCAGCTTTGGCACTGTTTCAGTTATGCATGTCAGATACACATGACTCTGAGTAGGAGTCAGGATGGACTTTTGCAAGTTGATAGTAAACCCCAGAGTTTGAAGAAGAGAGATGGTTAAATGCACATTGTGTAACAATCGACTGTAAGAAAACAACAGAATCAACAAGTTGTCCTACATATGAAAAAAATCTGAATGCCTTGGAGCCTGCATAAGGCAATCACAGGAGCTATGCATTTTGTGGAAATCCTTGGGGCAGTAGAGAGGCCAATGGGCAAAGCAGAGAACTGAAAATGAGAGGGAGAGACAGAGAAGTTTAAAAACTTCCTAAAAAGAGGGTGATATAGGACATGAAGGTGAACATCTTTCATATTCAAGGACCATGAAAAAGCCTGCAGTAATAAAAGAGGAATCAAGAGTTTAAAGATTAAGCATCCAATAAGTAGGGATATTTCGAGAAAAGTATTGAGCCCTGAGAGATCAAAATTATGTCACTAAGTGACCTCCTTTGGAGGAGCCAGGAAAATCCTGGAAGAAAAAAACCCTTGCCCCTTGTGAAGAGTGGAATAGATTGAATGATTCCTTGGCTAAACTGGGCCCCTAGAACCACTGATAAATGAGGAAGTTGAGGAACCCTAGAAAAAGGAGGCCAACATTTCCATACCATGATGTAACCCTGATGGATGACAGAAAGAACCCAAGAGTTTGAAGTGCAGATACACTGATTTTGAAGACAAAGGGAGAGCCAAAGGGGCAAGGGAATATTGGCTACAAGAAGGGGGGGGGGTGAATTGTCAAAGAGAGGCAGGCTTATCAGATAATGGAGGCTTCTGGGCAACAGAAATCTGAGAGGCCTTAACAGGCAGTTCCTGGCTCCCACCATTCCTGCCAGGCTTGCCTACAAGAATAATTCATCTGGAACTTATAGGATGGCTTTAGGGCCATTAAGATGGAAAACAAGCCTTGAGTAAACTCTTTACATTCCCTTTGAGGATTCTTAGGTCAGACCAAACCATGCTTCAGTTTTTTATCTTGGCTTTGTTTCAGCATAGTACCTCACAGGATGCGTAGTAGCAAGTCCAACCTAAATGATGAAGTCGTGGTTAAGAAAATTAATATTCATACAGCCAGCGGTATGAATATTAATAAGGCTCTCATACTATACTTGAAGCAGAACGATCACTACTTGCAGCAGTGCTCCCTTCTGAGCTTCCATTATGGGATGTCTCTGCCTGTCCTACCTCACCTTTACAGGAGCTCTCAAGACCCTGTCTCCATCTGCCTGATACTCCCTTATGGACTTCTGCCAGAGAGGGCTCGGCCTGACCCACCTCATCCAGGCAGGAGCTCTCCAGGTCCCTCCGCCTTTCACCCTGTGCACCCTTATGTATTTCTGTTATGGAGGGCTCTGCCTGAGCCCCCTCACCTGGACAGGAGCTCCCCAAGCTCTGCCTCCATCTGCTTGGTGCTCCCTTACATACTTCCATTGTGGGGGCTCTGCCTGACCCTCTCACACGGGCAGGAGATCTCCAGGCCCTGCCGCCTTCTGCCCTGCGCTCCCTTATGCACTTTCATCCAGGCCACCCCTTCAGCCCTACCGAGAGACCTCCTTCCCTGACCAAGGACCCCACCTTGCCTCAGAGGAGCGCATCACCTCCACATCTCCTGGAGAGTGCCTAATCATGCTGGATCGATTGTGCCTTAGAGCCTCTCATGGGAACTTCCCTCCAATCCTGGCCAGCATTGCAGAACTACTGTCTGCCACCCTGGGCAGGTCCACTGTCATCAGGGCTTCTGTGTACCGCTTTCCAATCCAGAGACTCACGGCCTACATCTCTTGCAAGTCTCCTGCAGTCTGCCTAATTGTGCTACATTACATGTGCCCTGGAGCTAAGGCCCACATCTCCTGCAAGTCTCCTGCTGGCTGCCTAATTGTGCCACATCACATGAGCCCTGGAGCTTCTCAGGGGAACTTCCTTCTGATTCTTGCTGGAATTGTGGAACTCTCCTCAGCTGCCCTTGGGCAGATCTGCTCTCATAAGGACTTCCATGTCCCCTCCTTTCCAGTCCAGAGCAGCAAGGGGGGGGGGCTTTTTAATTTTTCAGGACCACCCTCCGGTATGGAGCGAGGTTGGACACCCTCCACCCAAAACAGGAGCCCTCCCAGCCAATTTTCACCACTTTCCCCCTTCCGGAATTTCACCCAGAAGTGGTACGGTCTGGACTCTCTCACCAGAATGGAAGTCCTCCCGGCCCAGCCAATATTCATTGATCTGTCCCTTTCCTGGAGGGGGCATAGTCTGGACCTTCTCACCTGGGCAGCAGCCCTCCCAGCATGGCCACTTTCCACCTCTCTCTCCCTTCCAGACTTCCATAGGGACATACTTCCTCTGGGCTTCTGCTTGTACCCAACCAAGAGAGCTCCTTTCCTGGCTTACATGTCTCCTGCAGGCTGTTTAATCATGCCAGATGACATGTGTTCTCAGAGCCTCTCAGGGGAACTTCCCTATGATCTTCCCAGCCTTGTGGAACTCTGTTGGGCTGCAAGGCCTCAAAAAAATATCTCATCCGGACTTCCGTGATGTCGATTAATCAGCATACTTGTTAATTATGCATGTATTCCATGCCGAATCACCCTGTCAATCATGGTGACCATGCCCACTTCAGCGCAGAACAAGATGCGTGGTACTAAACTGGTACAAAGCCTTTATCTTTTCTTTTGAGGGATATCAGCCCTAACACGTACCAGAGTTTCCAACCCTTGTTTCGATTTGATAAGAGAAACCAGAACTTTCTCCTTCAGCAGTATTTGCGGAATCCATCTAGAACCCTGCAACATTATCAACCAGGGTTGCCCCTCAAACTCTAAAGCAGGCACCTGCAAAGCATCAGATGACATGTGAAAAGACGGATCCATGCCAGCCTGTGGTGAGGTCACAGCAGAGAAGTCTGACGTAGATGCCGATCAACTCACAGAGCTATTATCTTCTTCTATAGGTACATCTGTTGGAAGCTAGACAGCTAAAGAATTCATTCAAGACTTCTTGGTTGTCTTTTTACCTAACAGGAGTATCTCGGGTGTAAAGGATTCTGTCATGGTACCCTGGGCTACATGTTTAAGCCTTTGGATCTCAAGATAAAGTACCAGGGAAGACAAATGGCTTCAGAATGCCTTTAGAGACACTACAAGAGGTAAGGTCATGGGAAGCCGCCCAACAAAAAAAGACAATATTTGTGACAATCCTTATGCGTTCCACACTGACATTTTCCATTATCGAACAATATAAGTTTTAGTTAGCAAAATAAAATAAAAAAAAAACAAGAAAAGTAACAAGAAAAAAATAAAAGTGGGGCACTTATCTGG
Source organism: Protopterus annectens (assembly GCF_019279795.1). Taxonomy (NCBI): domain Eukaryota; kingdom Metazoa; phylum Chordata; order Ceratodontiformes; family Protopteridae; genus Protopterus; species Protopterus annectens. The sequence goes on from NC_056733.1 coordinate 1,602,866,460, forward strand.
TGTTGCTAAATATTCATTGCAGCAACAAGGCATTTAGACTAACTGGCAAAAGTGGCATTCAAACTGGTGGCAAAGATGTTCTGGATAGTTGCATCTCTACACCCATTTATGCCCTACCTTCTCTGCAGATAGCATAAATGTGACGTACAGCACATACAAGATCCTTTTTATGTTTTTTCATTCTGGCTGAGCATTGGCCTGCCCTGAGTGGGGCATCCATTTATGTAATATACTGCACAGCAATAAAAAACTGCATCTACTGCTTTGGTAAGATTGTACACAACTCTATTTTTTCTGCTTTTTCATAACAGGGGCATCTACCCTAACAGACCTCTGACGTTCTGATTCTTGCTTGGAGTCAGTAAGATTGCAGGGAAACACTTCCAAGATGGATGCACATTCAGTAATAGCTTAATTCTAGCTCTCCCAGTGTTAAAACAGAAACTCAGCAGAGAAGGCCAGTGGACTTTTGTGTTTCTGCGTAAAATTCACTAGCTGTCTACTAAGTACATTGCCTCGATGCCAAGAAAAAAGAATTACAGAGGAACAGAAGTAAAATCAGGTACAGAAGGTGAGGAAAAATCACTGACTGGGAAAAGTACTGCAGCTGTTGAGCAAAAAGCAGTGCAAGTTCCAGACATGACATCCAGTAACCGAGAGGAAAATATACCACAACTGCAGACAGACCAGGTTAGAAGAAATGAAATATTTTGGAGTGTATGATGTCATTCTGTAACCAGTACTGAAGGGACAGAACTCTTGCAGCAGTTTGTCTTGTTTTGATTTCTCTGACAAGCAAAGGTCTTTGACAGATATTTCACTTACTTAGATCATCATTGAGCCTTGTGGAAGTAAGCATCTCAACACTTCATACTGCATTGCTGAATTTATTAGGTTAAATAGGAAGCAATTATTTAGACAGTCAGGAAATACAGTGATATTAGGTAAATATTGTTTTTCTGTAGCTATGTGAGTCTATCCAACTGTATTCTCACATCTCCTGTGCATGAAACTCTGGTGTTTATTATAACTAGATATTCAGTATTTCCATGTTTTCTATGTTAGTGTTTATTATTAAATATATCTATGCATTTCATTGTGGCTGGTCTTTTACAGAATACTTTTAACTTGTTGACAGTGCTTATGATTATTTCACTGATACTGTGGCCACCCAGAAAAGCTTTGGTGCTTGGGTCACACTCCACCATTTGTATTAAAATTAATTTTACTCAGTATAATTCAGTGCCCTTGCAAGACTCTTAGAGTAGCTGACTGGTGGCAGTGTAATTACCTTACAGTTTGGAAAGAGGGGGTACAGCTAGTAATCCTTTGCCAGCCTTTCTGCAGAGTGCTTGTGTGTGAAAATCAAATAACCAGCTGTGAGTGCATCAGCTACTTAGAACTGGTAAACACTGCTCCAAAATGGTCACTGTGGAGTCTTGCTTGGAGTTTGGAGAGAAACAAAGTCCAGGCCATCTTGAGCGTGTTTCCTGTGTGCTGTTATGGGAAAGTCTGCTTGGTGCAAAGCACAGCATTTTAAAATACTGAGTAAAACTCAGTAAATCTATTACTGTTTTTAGTGGCTGCCTGTCACCTGTCGCATTGGTGAGGACTGAGGCTCATTCATTACTCACCTGGGGTTGAGAGGCTGTCACATATTGGTGGCACAGCAGTATAATATTAACTGAACTTCAGTAGCCTGTGGGCAGTTGTCACTGAAGGTGTGTATACTCTCCACAGCCACAAGTTAAACATGCAGAGTTTCATTTTATCAACAGTTTTATTTTTTTTCTAGTTTAGCTTAGTCAGGGAAAGCAGGCAAAGATGTCAGCAGAGGATTATGGCAAGCTGTCAAGGAACCAGTTGTCCATGTTGTGTGAAGCTAAAAGATTGGTGTGTGCCAACCAGACCACAGAAGGAATGATTTCAGCTTTACTTGCTGCTGCAGCTCAGACCAGCAACCAGGAGGATAACCAGTTTGGTGAAGGGGATGTGCAGCCCTTGGCAATAGGACAGTTTACCTTTTCTCTCAGAGGATTTAGAAACCCATCTGGAGTTAAACAGACTTTAACTGAAGGCCAAAGGTATGGAGTTGCAATCAGCAGAAAGACTCTGTGTTTGGAGGCTGAAGAAAATGAGAAGCAGTGACATCATGAAAAGGAGATGCTGACTCTTTGTCAGGGTGATGGAGGTAATGGGGAAGGGAATAACTAAGAAGCAACAGAAGTTCTGTAAACATTTTCCACAATATATGAAAGTGATGATTTTGATAGTTTTATTCATATATTTGAAAGAGCACGCAAACAGTTTAATGCTGACCAAGGGCTCGGGTATGGGTCCTGCCCCAACTTACACGATGGTAAAGCTGTTACTGCTGCTTCTAGACTGTCTGATATTGTTTGTTTAAATTATAATAAAGTTAATGTTTATTGGAATGTTTTCAGTTAACACCTGAAGATTACAGCAAAAAGGTTTTGTGAGCATAGACGCAAGGTAGATGAAAATGTGTGTGATTATATTGCTGAGTTAAGCAGTTATTTTCATAGGTGGGTAAGTGAGTGTCAGGTCACCACTTTTGAAAGATTGGCAGACCCATTTGGGAGGGAACAAGCCCTTAGTACTATGCCTGAGGATATGAGACCAGGAGTGTAATTCTGTAGATGAGCTGGGGAGAAAGGGGGTTCTCCACTTAGCAAGCAGGGCACCACTGCATTAAAATGAGATACCTAGTGCTTCACATGTACATAAGGGAACCCATGAGGGCAGCATAACCCCCCCAATACAGTCCACCAGCAATAGGGGAAGCCAGTAGCTCAAGTACAAGTTAGGATCAAGGTTTAGATATTTTAAATGTAAACAGAGGGGCCATGTAGCATGCAGATGTACACTGCAGCAAGGTGAGAAACAAAAGTCGAGGGAGCCAGCAAGTGGCAATAACAACATTTCTTGTGGTAAGTTGTCTGGAGACAACAGGGATACCAAACTATCACTGGAGTTTGAATCCTATCTTAGTGGATGGAAGACATGCCACTGCTAAGAGAGCTACAGCCTGTGACATAAGCATTCTGAATTCTGCAGTGATTACAGAGGAGTAGTACTTACTTGAGCAGTGGGAGGACACAATTCCAAGTACCTTTGGCCAGGGCTCACCTTGACTGGGAGGGTGGAAAAGGAAGCAAGCGGGTAGGTGTGTTTGAGGATACTTTTCCAGATGTCTTGATAGGAAATTATTTTCATAATGCAGTACCTTGTGTGTATGCAATTACATGCAGTCAGGCATGGAGACAGGGATGTAGGTCTGGTAGCTTGGAAGAGACCCAAACATACCCCACACCTGAAGCTGGGGCTGGTGATGTGGCTATTTCAGGGAGGGAGCTACCTTGTAGGAGTGAGCTTGAAAATGAGCCACTGCTGCTGGTAGGTACCAAAGTTCTCATTGAGCAGGGATTGCAAGAGATGTAACAGAGTACTCTAGGACCTGTGAGCAGTGCCAAAAGGTAGGCAAAGCAGGAGACAAGGTCTAAGCTTCATTGATGCCTTTGGCTGTGATTGAAGAGCCATTTCAGAAGGTAGGTATGGATATTGTGGGGCCTCTGAGTACCCCAAGTTCCACAAGGAAGCAGTATATCCTGATGTTAGTAGATTATGCTACTAGATACCCTGAGGTGGTGGTTCTGTCCTCCATCGAGGAAGAGAAAGTGGCACATGCTTTCTAACAGATTTTCAGCAGGGTACATTTCCCGAGAGAAATACTGACTGACTAAGGTGCCAATTTCATGTCAGTCAGCTGCTTGTCTGTGTAAGTGTTGTATGAGGATGCACCTAAAGACCTCCCCCTACCACCCCCACATTAATGGTCTTGTGGAGAGGTTAAACTCTACACTAAAGCCCATGTTATGGGCATTTGCAAACCAGTTTAAGAGAGAGTGGGTTAAATATTTGCCCAATCTACTGTTTGCATACAGAGAGGTGCCCCAGGAATCCAATGTTTTTTCACCCTTTCATTTGCTGTATGGGCATAGAGTGAGGGAGCATTTAGATTTGATTTGTGATGAGTGGGGTGTTGAGTGTGAATCCCACCAGGAGACTGTTGCAGCATATGTCCTAAACCTCATAGGATAGGATCATAGGAGTTTACTAGGGTAATGGCCCTGGGGCCCTTACAAGCCTAGCCAAGTGTTTGCCATTTAATAACCCTTGTCAGCACCTGTTGCCCCAGCCCATGAGGGACACATTTGAAACCCCTTGGACTAATTTGTGGTTACTCATCAAGGTTACACTTGAAGAGGGTCAGAGAGGTACTCTGTTTGATGTGTATGGGGAGTCTATTCCAGAGAAGTGGCAGCCTCTGGGAGACATACCTCTCTCTCAAGTAGGTTCTCTTGATATCACATATTAGGTTGAGGTCTTTTGAGCGGCTAATGTGCGAAGAGTTAGATTTCCAGATATGAAGCATCTGTAGTAGGGTAGGGTCTGAGATGGCCTTGTAAGCTAGGCACAGGTCACCTCTGAGCAGTCTGTATGAGGAGAGTGACAGGGATTTGAGCCTGTCTACATAGGACAGGTGTTTCAGGCCATGGATTCTCTTAGTAAGGTATTTCTGTGGCATTTCCAGTTGATGCAAGTGTTTGGAGAGGTACATACCAAACGGGGCATTATACTCAATTATTGGTCTAATGAGGGAGGAGTACAGTGAGGTAATTATGTCCTTTTTCCTGGATGCAGTTCTTTTACTTATGGGATGAGCCATGTAAAAGGCATTTCTGACTACTGTGGCTACATGATGATCAAATGTGAGATTGCTGTCAACCTACATACCCAGGTCTCTCACCACAGGATGTTCTTCGTGTTTCACTGTTGCAGTCATCACATCTGGGTTATCCCTGCCAGGATATCCCTCAGCTGGCCTGAATGCCAAAGACGTAGTATTTCTGTGTCAGTTGCTGTCACTTCAGGACTGACATCAGGTCATCAGTAGTATAAAGTAAGGCAGCCGACATCATTACATCAGTCTTTCTTGCCAAGAAGCCCGAAACAGAAGCAGTTCACATGAGTGCCGGTTGGCCGCTACCTGACTTTTCATTGTTAGTGTTGAAGTCTTCTAAAGCTAAGTACCCCATTGGGGACCTTTTTTTTTTTGCTCTAACCAATGTCAGAAAAAGTTAACAATTGTCTGGCTTGTGGAAAGCAAATACCACACCTAGACTTTCACTCTTACTGTCCAAACTTGCTTAGGCCTAGACCATGATGTCCCTAGCTGCTGCTTCTGTGCCTTGTTCAACGCCAGAACTATTCATCGTCAGGCCCTTTTAGTTGCTAGACATTTTCAGTTACGGTCTTCAAATTCCAATATGGCTTTGGTAAGCCAACCAACAGCAGATTTTCTGAAAAAAAGAAAGGATAAAGACAGAGACAGACCGAATAGGTCCAAAACTACTGACGACACTTCCGTTAAGCTAGTTGTCACTTCTTCAGTCCTCAGTGAGGTGCCTTTGCAGCCCTTGATGCCCACTTCTGTGGATTCGCAGGCCTATACTGAGACCCTTTCAGAGTCTGGTATGCCACACAACTCGACTTCAACTACGGATCCTGCGGTCATCTCTACCTTGGATGAGTCCGGAGCTGCTGAGCAGGCACTGGCTTCTGAGGAAGTACTTTGCACTACTATTTCTCGACACAAAACAAAGACTTCTTTCGCATCTACCGTTCTTTCTAAAACTACCAAGTTTCTAAGGCCCAGGGTTCAAACTGCACCCAAGAGACCGATGACCCAACCTTAGGCCCCATCTTCCTTGCCACAAACTCAAATGCTTAAAATGGTGGAAGACCTCATCATGCTGATCAGGGGGAGCCAGGCTACCCCTTCCAATAGGAAAAGAGATCTGTCCCCTGTAGCCTTATCTGAACCGGAGTCTGAAGACTCTGATGCTTCTAAATATGAAGACATTCAAGACGTACACCCCCTCTCTGCTTATGAGGATTCTGATACAAAGGAATCCATTCATTCTGCCTCTGCACCCGAGGACTTTATCTTTGGGGAAATTCTGCATACTTTACGGGAACATTTTTGATGGGAAGGTCAGGATTGCCCTCAGTCTAAAAAGAGACTCAGAGAATTCTTAGATCTGCCACAGCACAAACCCTAGCCATTCACCCAGTCCTGGATGTTGTGGATGATTTATTTATTTATTTTTATTTTACATTTGTTAACCGGGCTAGTCTGGCTGGATACATGTCCATTTTCAGCAGAGGCCTGAGGAGAAAAGCTCCACTATCAGTCTAAGACATTACAGAGTTTGTAGTCACTTAAATAAACTAACTCTACACATAGAACTAATAAAATAAGGCAAGAATAATGCATATACATTTTTCTAATACAAAACTGATTAGATGACAATCTAAATTCAGACAGGGGCTTAGCAGAAAAGCTACAGTATCATATAAAAAATAATCAGATGTTAAAACTGTTAACTAGTAGGTAATTCTGACAACAAGTAGGTAATGGCTGAATGCTTAAAAATGGTTTATCTAATGAGTCTTATAAGCAGGTTAGTAGAGTAAACAGATAAAATAAAGTTGGAGTATAGGAAAGGCAAAAATGAAGTAGGGAGACTGTAGGTAGTGATACAGATTCAGTTAGGTGATGATATAGTGGACTGAGTAAGGTTATATTGGAGATAGTAGAAAGAGTAAAATAAAGGGGGGAAAAGAAAAGAAAAAGACAAGATAGTGAGAAATGCTGAAGGTATTAGGATTAAGGGAGGACAGAAAGGAGAAGCAAGAAGCAGGATATCAGCAAGGTCATAGGGGGAGTCTAATAGTTGTTGGAACTGAAGTGTGATGGTACAGAAAAAAAAAACTGATGTTTTTAGGGAATCTAGTCTGACTCCTGACACCCTACCCCCTGCTCCCAGGAAACCTGACAGGTACTACAGAGTCCCTGACTCACAAACATTTCTTTTTAAAAATCCTACTGCTGACCCTGAAGTAATCTCTCATGGGTCTAAAGGAATTAAAGCAACTGCTACTAAGAATCCCATCCCTTCTGATGGGGATTCACGAGCATTAGACAGATGGGGAAAGAAAGTATACACGTCTGCTACTCTTGCTATCAGAGCACCAAATTTTCAGTTCTATATGCTCAAATTTCAACAGCATAATATGGAACTCCTTAAAGAACTAGTGGCTTCATCCCCTGCTTGTGCTGAAAATAAAGAGTTACAAGACTTAATTCATTCTGCAAGCCAATTAACTAAGCACACCTTACACTGTGGTTTTGATGCCCTAGAAGCTCCTTGCAGGGCAGCAGTCACTGGTTCTGTTCTTAGGAGACATGCTTGGCTTAAGGAACAACCCTTGCCAGACCATGTCAAATATAAACTATTGGATGCACCCTTGCACAAAGACAAATTATTTGGCATCAAGGCAAAAGAGGTTTTAAAGCATATGGAAGAAAAAGCTAAATCCATGCAGACTGTCAAAGATTTCCTACAGGTCCAACAGGAATTTCCCCTCCAAACACTGGTCCTTTCCTGCTCCCACCAGGTCAGTTCAGACCAGACCCCTGTCTTCCACCCCCCCCCCCCCAGACAGCAGCCACAGGGAATGCAGAGATCTAAGCAATGGAGTGCTTCCACTGCAAAATTAGGGAGTTCTAAGCCACCCCCTTATGGTAAGAACTCACAATGATTCTCTTCACCCACCTCCACCCTCTGCCCACCTACATTCCCCCCTAGGAGGAAGACTCTCCTTGCAGGCAAACACCTGGGCTACCATTACAAATGACTGTTGGGTCCTCAACTTAGTGTCCCAGTGATACAAATTTTCCTTTAACACTCTTCCAACCCCAAAAGGGTTTCCAAATTTTCCTCCAAACCAGTGGGCAGAGGCCAAAAAGCAAGTTATTTCCCTGCTTTCCATGAGGGTAATAGAGCACGTCCCTGCAGAACAGATAGACCAAGGTTTCTACTCCAGACTTTTCTTAGTTCCCAGGAAAGAGGGCACATGGCTCCCCATCCTAGACCTATTCATTCTAAACACCTTTTTGGTGATCCCAAAATTCAAAAGGCTCACTCTACAACTACTTCCCATGCTCTCTAAGAATGCTTGGCTAGCTACCCTAGACCAAAAAGAGGCCTACCTCCACATTCCTATCAGACAGTCCTGCAGAAAATATCTACGTTTCAGGGCAGGATCTCTGCACTTTCAGTTCTCTGCACTTCTCTTTGGCTTATCTACTGTTCCCAGAGTTTTCATAAAATGTCTGGCTCCCGCCATTGCCTTTTGCAGACAAAGGAATATCCAGATCTACCCTTACTTAGACGACTGCCTAATTCAAGCAGATAGTCAGGAAAAGCTGCTCAAGCACCTGGCCTTTGTATAGTCCCCACTGGCCTCCCTGGGGTACGCAGTCAGCGAAAAGAAAGCAAAACTGGTACCCACCCAAAAAATTACATTCCTGGGAGCAAGCCTGGACACAGCATCACAGATGGCACTCCTTACTCCAGAAAAGCAAGCTTACCTAACAGACTACTTCTCTCAACTAGACCCCAGCTATCTGCAAGGAAAATCCTGCAAACTCTGGGGTTCATGGATTTTGCATCCTACTCATTCAATATGACAGACTGCATATGAGGAAACTTCAGTGGTACCTAAAAAGCCTTTGGTGTCAACATTCTCAAGACCTGGAAACTCTCATACCAATGATACCTTGTCTAAGGAAAGATTTTTCTTTGGTGGGCAGCAGCTAGCTCCCACAACAAGGGACTTCCCTTTTCACCACCCTCTGCCACTCAGACACTCACCACAGATGCATCAGACTATGCATGGGGTGCACACCTGGACAGCAGGTGCATACAGGGACAATGGAGCCCCAAGCAAATTCATCTGCACATCAACTTAAAAAAATGTTAGCAGTCCAGCAAGCATTACCAGCCTTCAGGCCTTTTCTCTCCCCAGGGACTTTCCTGATAAAATAGACAATACCATAGTGATGTGGTACATCAACAAGCAAGGAGGAACTCATTGCTACCCTCCATGCAGGCTGGCCATGATCATTTGACACACAGCCTCTGCCATGCAACTCCACCTGTTAGCACAATTCCTGCCAGGCTCTCAAAATTCTCTGGCAGACCACTTAAGCAGAAACTTACTAGACCCACACGAGTAATAACTCAGAAATGGGGTACCCCAAAGGTCAACCTCTTTACTTCCCACTCCAACCATCAGCTCAGACAGTTCTGCACCAGGGAACCTCACTGCATGGCCAGGAATGTAGATGCCCTAGCCTTCCCGTGGGTCAACCTTTTGGTCTATGCATTTCCTCCACTACCTCTCATCACCAGGATACTGCTCAAAATAAGGGAGGAAAAACCACAAATAATTCTGATTGCTCCAGACTGGCCTCACCAGCACTGGTACCCACTGCTGCTCAGCCTGTCCACACTGCCACCATGGCATCTTCCTCAGATTCCTACCCTCCTAACCCAGAGGGAAGGGGAATTCATGCATCCCCTTTTACAGACCCTCAATTTGGCAGCCTGGCTTATTCCTTGAGCACTGGCCAATCTACTAATTTCAATAAACAGGTTCTAGATGTTATATGTGAGGCTAGACATCCTAGCACTAGAAAATCTTATGCTGGCAAATGGAAAAGGTTCTGCGCCAGGATTCAGGCCAAGAGAGCCAATACGGCACAGCCCTCCCTACCTCTCATCCTGGATTACCTTGCTGAGTTACTACACAGTGGACTCTCCTTTTCCTCTATTAAAATTCATGCATCTGCTATCTCTGCTCATTTCAACATTGAGCATCTACTTTTCTCACACCCTCTGATCGAACAGTTACTAAGAGTGGCTAGCAACTTAAGGCAACCCAGATGAGCTCCTACACCAGCTTGGGACCTCAACTCTGTGTTGGAAAAGCTCACCCTGCCCCCCTTTGAACCAGCTTCTACAGCAGAGTTAAAATTTCTCTCCTGGAAAACAGCTTTTCTTGTGGCCATCACTTCAGCCAGAAGAGTCTCTGAAATACAAGGACTCATGGCTATAGAGCCCTTCATCATCTTCCATGTTGCCAGGATGTCCCTCAAGACTAACCCATCCTTCATGCCCAAAGTGGTGTCCAGTGTGGCTCTTAACCAATCCATTCACTTGCTCACCTTTTTCCCTAACCCATAAAACAAGGGGGAAATAATCCTGCACTCTCTAGATGTGCACAGGCACCTCAGATTTTATATGGACAAAACTAAATCACTCAGGAAGACTAACCAATTACTAGTCAGCTTTGCTGCAGGAGCAGAGGGCAAAGTAATTTCAAAACAAACTATTTCCAAATGGATAGCACACTGCATCCATTTCTGTTACAAACAACATGGAACCCCCCCCAAGGGGGTTAGGACCCACTCTATCAGAGCAGCATCCACCTCTGCAGCTTTACTCAGGAGTCCCCACCAGAGACATTCTGGAGGCTGCCACATGGACATCTTCACCAAGCATTACCATTTGCCTATCTTCTCCAAATCTAGAGCAGGCTTTGCCACTGCAGTCTTGCAGGGCATTCTAGACAGCTCCTAGTCTCCTTGACTGCCTCCACCCATTCTCTCAGCTTTGGGAATCAACTCAAATGTTATGACTGCAACAGTGAAACATGAAGAACATACTACAGTTATGTACTCTTACCATAAATGTAGATGTTCGAGTGTATGCACTGTTGCAGTCCTGGTTTCCCTCCCTCCATCCCCCTTTTTTCTTCCCTCTCTCTCCCTACAAGGACATTTTGTGAATATTTACTTTCTATTGGTGGGGTTCTTCCACCATATCCTGGCTCCCTCTTGGGGGCTTCTGACAGTTAGGGCAAGAAAAACTGATGTAATGGTGGCGGCTGCCTTACTTTATACTACTGATGACCTGACGTCAGTCCGGAAGTGACAGCAACCAATGCAGAAATACTACGCCTCTGGTATTCAGGCTGGCCGAGGGCTACCCTGGCAGGGATAACCCAAATGTGATGACTGCAACAGTGAATACATTCAAACATCTATATTTATGGTAAGTGTACACAACTGTACTTTGCATGCTTAGGGTGCTGCCATTGATGTGGTGGTCAGTAGGGGCAGTGTTTTTGCTGAATGGTATGATAATATATATATTTTTTTGCATTTAATTTAAGGACATGACTTTGGCACCAGTTGTTTGTTGCTGTGAGAACCTCTTGCAATAAGTTGCCATCATTGGGGGAGTCAGTGACAGCAGTCAACTTACAGTCCGCAAATTTGGTCAGCTACAGGCCTTTTGTCTTAGCCTGGACCTCTGAGAAGTAAATGTCAAACAGCAGAGGTCCCAGGACAGATCCCTGGGAAACACCACTAGTAACTGGTCTGCTGTTGGAAGTGGAGTCACCTATTTTGACCTTGTGGGTCCTACCAGTGAGCCAGTTGACCACCCACCTGATGAGGTAGGGATTGATGTCAAGCTGAGTTAGCTTATCAATATTGCCTGAGTGGGGGGGGGGGTCAAAGGCCTTGGCTCAGTTGAGGTATGCTCTTTGCTCAGACTTTCCCTCATCCAGGGCCTTGGCGACAGTCTCAAAAAAATTTAGCCAGGTTCCACAAGCACAATCTCCCCTTGACTACTCTGAGCTATGTGGGGTCAACTGTTTGGAGATTGCATATGTCCTTGTTTATGAGCTCCATAATAATATGCTGCATAGATTTACAGATCAGACTTGTCAAGCTACTGGGACGATAGTTCCCAGGATCGATAGTGGCACCACCTTTGTGTAAAGGGTATAACTGTGGCAATTCTCCACTCTGCTGGGACAAAGCCCATGCTTAAGCTGTGATTAAATAGGGTGCTCAATGGCAAAGCTAGCTCTTGCTGGAGTTGGTGCAGAATACAGCCAGGCATGCTATCAGGTCCCATGGAAGCTGTGTTCTTTGCCTTGGATAGGGCTTTTATAACTTGATCTATAGAGATATGAGGTGCGGGACATGTATCAGGGATGTCAACAGGGCCTTTGGGGGGAACAGAGAGGTGAAGTTTGTTCTGAACCTATCTGCTAGCAGGTTGTCTATGTCAACAGGATCACTGTAAGTGGTACCATTAAGTACTAATTCGGAACAGACCTGGGCTTTGCCATGGAGGTTCCTGACGTAACTGAAGAAGGCTTTGTGGTTTCTCTTAGCTTCTGAGGCTACTTTTGATTCATAATTAGCTTTGGAGGTTTTCACCAGTGATCAAATTTGCCTGTTGAGGCTAAGGAGGGAGTTTTTCCAATTAATAATTTGATCCTTCTTGCCCTTGGACAACAGTTTCTTCCCTTTATTATATAGCCTGCTGATAGAGGATGTCCACCAGACAGGTTTGTTTTTCCTAGAGAAGCTGTTTTTTGTTCTATTGGATAATGCTGAGTCCATGCAATTTTATGGGTGCTTGTATGCTACATTGCTGTACTGGTCAGCATAGTCACCCACATCCTCTGTGGGGGGGGGGGTGCTGTGAAGCTGCTGATGCCCTCTTAGGAGGTTGTAGTCAGCTTTTAAAATTTTTTTATCCTAGTAACAGTAGTGGAGGTCAGGTGGGATAGAAACTTCAAAGTGAGACAGACAGATGATCCTATCTCACCAGGGAGGAGCTTACTGTAGGGGTGTTGAAGCAGTCACCCATGTTGGTGAGAACCAAGTCCAGAATGTTATTGCCCCTTGTGGGAGCAGAGACAAGCCTGTCTAGGGCATTAGAATTAATGAAGTCAAGGAATCATTGGGTGAGTGCATTAGTGCAGGAATAGTTCACCCAGTCAATGGAGGGGTAGTTGAAGTCACCAAGGATCAGGATGTTAGGGGACACCATGAAGAAATCCAGTAGGTCCAGGTAGGAGGAGTGGGTGTCCTGGTTCATGGAGGGGGATTTGTAGCTGGCTATGACTTGGATGGGTGTCTTGCCAACTCTTAGCTGCACCTGGAGTAGCTCTGATGCATCATGCTGGCAAACCAGTCTGGAGGTGTGCTTATCTTTAATGAAGGTAGAGACTCCACCACCCTTGGTCTTTCCAACCTCATCTTGGGGTAGGAATGTGTGGAATGAGGTGTAGACCGGTAAGGCAGGGGTGCTCTCTTCAGCCTTGAACCAGGTTTCTGTGACTGCACAGATGTTGGTGTCTTCCAGTGCATTTTCAGGTTAAGTCTCCTAGCATTAAGCAGCATGACCTTCATTTTGCATATAGCCCAGTTTTTTTTATGTTGGAAGTTTTGTTATTGGAACATTGCCTAAAAAAGGCACTATCGGGGGGGGGAAGAACCTTGGCTAGTAATTAGTATCCCAGGGAAGAGAGGTGGAGACCATTCTGGCAAAGCAACAAGGACTATCCACCATGTCATCCCAGGCAGACAGATACTGGATTCCCTTGTAATGACACCAGAAACTAAGCCAATTGTTGAAGTCAATCATTTTTTGTTGATATTGTGTCATTATTCTTGGTGAAGGCAGGATGCTTCTTAGGGCTAGAGTCATACCTGCCTGGGACACATACTCTGAAAGCTCAATCATGTCTCTTTTCATATAGTCCAGGGAGGTACATCTCAAGTCATTCGCACCAACATGGACAATGACAGAGTCATAATTGTACCTGCCCTGGAGAGACTTGAGAGCATGTGTGATGTGGCAGACCACGACTTTCTCCTTGTCACGCCGGGTGAGGGGACATCAGTGTGTTTCACAATCGAGTCACCAATGACAAGGCTTAGCGAGTTAATGGGCTTAATCCTAAATAATCTGGCAGGAGCCCAGCAGCAGAAAAAGGTCTGGTATGACTGGAATACTCAGGCCTGAGAGTGTGCTGTGTGACAGCAGGTTATAGTGCTCATCCCTTTTTGAAATAGTAAGGAAGGTTAGTGATGTTAATTACATGGTACACCTGCTAGGCAGGAGTAAGGGGCACAAATTGTACCATGTTAACATTATGAGGCATTACCATGATAGGGAGGCCCTGGTGCTGAGTATTTACAGTGGATGGCAGAAGGAGTCTGAGTGGGATCTGGTGACTGATCACCTCAGTGTGGCTGGGACTGACACCTCTGTGGTAAGGGTAGCAGTATCTCAGTGGTTATCCCTTATCCAGGTTAGAGAAATCCAAGCAATGTTGCTGGAGTTTGGGGGCATGTTCACGGGGAAATCTGTGTGCACCCACCTGGTGCAGCACCTTGTGGATACAGCATCCCAGAAGACTATCATGCAGGCCCCTTATAGAGTATCTGAGTGAGTTAGACAGACTCTGCGGGAGGAGACTCAGGACATGTTGGCACTGGAGTTAATCCAGGAATCCAGCAGTCCTGGGCTTCCCCACCGGTGCTGGTACCAAATAAAGGTGGTAGCATCAGATTCTGCATGGACTACAGAAAGCTAAATACTCACACAGAGTCAGATGCTTACCCGATGCCTAGGACAGATGATGCCTTAGAGCAGCTAGGTGGGGCTAAGTATCTGATCACTGTTGATCTGACCAAGGGCTACTGACAGGTGCCCTTGACTCCTATCACTAGAGAGAGGTCAGCTTTTGTGACTCCTTTTGGAATGTATGACCTCAAATTAGCCTCAAAATTGAATTCATTTTTTATAGAATCAATATCTGACCTGACCAAGACTTTTACCAAAAATAACCCATCTCTCTTTCATTCTTCTCCTTCTAAGTTCCCTAATAACTTTTCCCCTATGTTTGAGCACAAACCTGTCTCTACGAATTTCATAATAAGACTTCTATCCAGACTTAAACCCTGCTCCAGTGCACCTGATAACATTCCCTCCTCCTTCCTAAAGTCTACTACTGATGGTATAGCACTCCCAATTAGTATCCTTATCAATAGATCCATAAAAGAATCCTATGTCCTTAAACTCTGGCATTCCACCTTTATTGTTCGTCTCCACAAGGGAGGCAAAAACACTAACATCTAAAACTTCCACACCATTGCTCTTCTCTCACCAATATCCAAAATCCTAGAGAAATGCATCCACCTCCAACTTATGCCTTTTCTGACCCAAAACCAACTTCTGACCCCATCCCAACATGGTTTCCACACAGGGCATAGCACTGTAACCACACTACTCTCCTTCTTAGAAACTGTCAATCGAGCCCAATATTCTGGACACTTAGTATCTACAGTTGTCCTAGATCTCTCGGGCATTCGATAGTTTCCCATAAGCACCGTCTCTGTCATCTCTCAGACCTAAATCTCTCCCAAAACACTCTATTCTGGTTCGCAATTTACCTGTCAGATAGAGCTCAGGCTGTGAAATGGAAAAATGCTACCTCTCCTTTCTTACCCACCCCAACCGGCATACCACAGGGGTCCATCCTTGGACCTATGCTATTTCATATCTTCATCAATAATTTTCACTCTGCTATTCCTGATACTAAAGTCATTCAATATGCAGATGACTCAACTTTAGTCTGCGCTGCCTCTAATTTCCCTGAACTGCTAACTAAAACCCAAACTGCCTTCTCAACTACTGAGACCTGGATACGCCAAAATAACCTCTCTCTCAATGCAAACAAATCTAAAATACTGCTATTCCCACCCTCAAAAACTTTCTCATATGACAAAAGTTTCTTTCAAGTCCTTAGCCAAACCGACTCTTCTATCGAAGTGATTCCCTTTGCCAAACGTCTCGCCGTTACTATAGATGAACACCTCAAATTTGATATCCACATTAAGCAAAATATAAAGAAAACTCACCAAAAGTTAGGTATACTATACAGGAACAATCACTTCCTCTCCACCTCTACTAGGCATACTCTGGCCACTACTTACCTTCTTCCTTCCCTACTGTACGGAGCCCCTCTTCTAACTAACCTGACTTATTCCATCACCTCTAAACCTGAAAACTGTTATATCAAAATCTCCAAATTTTCCACCAAAGCCAAATATTTCACCCATCACTGTATTACCCTCCAATCTCTGAATTGGCTAGAACTCACAAATTACCTAGACTACCTCCAGCTTACCACTGCACACAGACTCATATTTCACCCAACAAAATGCCCTGCTCTAACAAACATCCTTCCTCCCTACACCCCTAACAGAACTCTCAGATCCGAACACCAAAACGTAATTACTATCTACAAACCTAAACTACCTGCTGGCCAACTTCTCCTTTCATTCTCACTAGGCAAGAAATGAAATTCACTCCCTTTC
This sequence comes from Protopterus annectens, assembly GCF_019279795.1. NCBI lineage: Eukaryota > Metazoa > Chordata > Ceratodontiformes > Protopteridae > Protopterus > Protopterus annectens. The sequence continues at coordinate 1,602,882,646 of NC_056733.1, forward strand.
ACACTAAGGACAATGCCAAACACAGATAATTTCAAATCCAGTTATTTACATACCTGTCCTCCAAATGGAAATGTATCTGCTTTCACCCTACCTAATTCTCTTTAAGTAAATGCCCCTGGGAGGATTTCCTCCTGTGTTCCTAAGCTCCCTATAACTTATTATATCCTCCCATAGCTATTTCCCAAATGATTTCAACTATGTAAATATTGTAAATAGTTTCTTACTTTAAATGCATGAATGTATGTCTAAATGCATCTGTACAGTATAATCCATATGATCTTTCACAGTGGGCTAAGTTGCTCATGCTTTATATTGAATTCATATATTTGTAACTTGTTATTTTAACTAACTTTTCTAGACTTGTACCTTTACTGTATTCTGTTATGGAGCTTTTCTCTCCGGGCCTCCACTGAAAATGGGCTCCATGGGCCCAGTGGACTTCTCCGGTAATCAAACTGGAAATAAATAAATAAGTAAAATAAATGAGTTTACAGGGATACAAAGATGCCCTTTGGGATGAAAAATGCCCCAGCAACCTTCCATAGGCTGGTAGATCATATCCTAGCAGGAATTGGAGATTATACCCTTGCTTACCTGGATGATATTGCCATCTACAGCCATTCCTAGTAAGAGTGCCTTCATCATGTCAGGGAGGTCCTGGGTAGATGGAAAAGGGCAGGGTTGAACATTAAGCCCAGTAAGTGTCAAGTGTGTATGGCAGAGGTAAGATTAGGCCAAAATCTGCCAAATTGGAAGCTGTTCAGGTGTGGCCTGCCCCTGTTACCATAAAGCAGGTGAGGGCATTCTTGGGGACAGTGGCGTACTATACAAAGCTCATTCCCAATTATAGTACAAAAGCTGCTCCTCTCATAGACCTGAAAAAGAAGAGCAGGCCAGATAAGGTAGTTTGGACCCAAGCCTGTGAGCAGGCATTCTAAAAGCTTAAAGGGGCTTTGGGAGGACCCCCTATGTCAGCCAGTCCACATTACAGCAAAAACTTGTTGTGCAGTTGGATAATTCAAACCATGGGGTGGGGGCTATACTCAGCCAGATTTCCTCAGAGGGAGAAGAACACCCAGTTGTATATCTCAGGCAGAAACTGCAACCTAGGGAGGAAAGTTATTCGGTTGTAGAAGAAGAATGTCTAGCCACAGTATGGGCACTGCAGAAATTTCAGCCTTAGTTTTTGGAAGGACACTCACTGTGGTTATAACCCGCATTCCCTTCACATGACAGCATAGAGTAAGCCAGAAACATGCCAACTTATTAAGGTGGAGCCTAGGATTGCAGGCATATGACAGTGTAGCACTGTAATGGGATCAGCAATGCTACTGCAAATAGAATCTTAAGATGGGATATAGGTTAATGTGCTGTCAGACAAACACATTTCTCTCAAGCAATGCTTTTGTAGAGTCACTTGAAAAAAATAGCTTGAGTCTTTAAAGGGGTAGAGATATCATAATGAAAGGTATTGCCATTTCTGCCCGGGAGAGTAGGGCAGTGCATGTATAACGTATGCCAGCATAACTAACTGGATTTTTCTAAAGAATTTTATGTAATTTGATTATCACACTGATTTCTGCAGCTGCTTGTGTTAAACAGATATTTGTGCAGCTGCTCCTGTTGGGAATGCATCAACAGTGGGTTCTGCTGGACAGAGAGGAGATGTACTTGTATGTCAGATAGTATCACTATAACTGAATAAATGTGCATGTTTTAACAGACAGTTCTGGGAGGGAAGACTGGAAATTTTTGAAATTCTGCTATAGCTTTGAGATGCTGCAACATATGCAATGTCATTCAATAACCAGCACTGAAAGGACGGGCCTCTTGCAGCAGTTTATTTCGTTTTGAATTTTCAGGACCTGGCTGAAAAAATATTATATATGGTTCTTACTTGCTTACTTGCTTGGTGTGATGGATTTGCAGTGCTCTTATGACACTCAGTCTTGCTGGCTAGATTCTGCTAAAATTCAAAGTCTGATTATATTTGCATTCACAGTCTGTTGCATACAGAAACTTGCAGAATATACACTGATGAAAGAATATACTTTGCAGCACTTGTCTTTAAGAGCAGTAACCAATAACTTTTATAATAAATAAAACTGGACAAACGTTGCAGCTTAAAAGTACTGTTCCAACTTTACTTCTCATATAGTACAGATGATGTGAGAGATATAACATTTACCTCAGAACACCAAATGTGTTCCTACCATATCCCCAAACAACTGGATTTATACAACTCTTTATATACTCATTTTTAGTCATGCATAAACATATTTTTGAGGAAACACATTGTTCTGTATTCTTATTTTGGAGAATTGCTTATCCTGTAGAAACAATACTAAGCTTCCTTATTTAACAATGTCTTGTAAGAGACCAGCTTTTCTGACAGTGTGAATATCCTGTAACAGTGTCCTGATGTCCATGTAGAAAAACATATTTTTGAGGAAACACATTGTCCTGTATTCTATTTGGATCTTTGTATAAAACACATGTTCTTATGTCAATGCTGATAAGCATATCCTGTTTTTTATGAAGAAAAACATATTTTTGAGAAAACACATTGTCAGAGATCAGCTTTTCTGACAGTGTGAACATCCTGTATTTTATTTGGATCTTTGTAAAACATCTGTTCTTGTGCCATCCTGTTCTTCCATGCAGAATAACATGTCATTGTTCTTTAAAAGCAGATTTTGCATTTTTGTTATTGCATACATCATGCCTTGAGTCTGTAAGGGAAGAATGTCCATTCAGCAGATTCCTTTTCCAAGCCATGGTCATTTAGTATGACTGCTGATCACATTTTACTTAAACTTTGTTTCTGCATTTAAGCAAGCCTTTTCTTTCAGCATATTTACAACATAATTAATTTCAGATTTATATTCATAAAATCTAACAATTCCCTCTGTTTTTAAACATACTCAAAACATTTTATATAGAAAACACAAGAAACAAACCTTTAGTTTGATACAACAAATCAAAATGCAATTTTACATAGTTAATACAATGATATTAAAGTATTACTACCAAAACTGAATGTATTTAAACCTTTTTCTTTTGCAGACCATTCTGTGAAAATATTTTATCAGTTATGAGCTGTGTCTGCTTTAATGTTATTATTTATTTTTTTTTTTTAACATGATCAATTTATTCTTTTGCAATCACAGAATTTAATTTATGACTTAGAACTGTTTCATTAACTCTTTGCAGCTGTTGAATTAACTATGAGAGACAGTAACCATGTGCTACTGCAAGCATTTATACACTACTGAAAACACACAATTTCAATGTCATTTTAACCATAACATTGTGGTCAAGTCTTTGAACTGCCCATTAACATCTTGGTAAAGTACTGAACTGGGCTTACATAATAAATATTTGAAAGCAATTATTTTACTGGGATAAAACCAGTCATATTACAACTTGACAAATTACTTTTGAACTTATCACAATGTATTCTTTATAGTATGTATTTACACAGACTGTTTGCTGTTCATGCATTTCAATTTACTAGGTATACTGGACCCATTTTTTTAAAACTTGTTTTTTCACACATATTTATTACTAGACATTCATTTAATTTGTACTGAATTCTTCTGCATTTGTACATACAATGACTATAAAGTACATTTAGTCAAAATCTTGGAAAATGTTTATGTCTCTTTAGAAATATCTAGTGGAATTGATACCATATCCATATGTCCTGTTATTTTAAACTACATACTCAGCAATTAGAAACATTGATGTTTTTTTATACCAACATTGTTTTGCCAAAAATTTTAAAACTTGTTTTTTCACACATATTTATTACTAGACATTCATTTAATTTGTACTGAATTCTTCTGCATTTGTACATACAATGACTATAAAGTACATTTAGTCAAAATCTTGGAAAATGTTTATGTCTCTTTAGAAATATCTAGTGGAATTGATACCATATCCATATGTCCTGTTATTTTAAACTACATACTCAGCAATTAGAAACATTGATGCTTTTTTATACCAACATTGTTTTGCCAAAAACATATTAAAAATAGTGACCATTCTTGCTATTAGAAACATTTATACATTTTGCATATCTTTATTCTCTCTTTATAGCTGTAATCAATTTTAAGCCATCTCTTGGGTTGTAAATACAATTTAATTCTAAACAATACAATAATAACCATTATGATAGCTATTAACAACTTGTACTTATCCTGTCAGGTTTAATCCAGTTTACCAGTATTTCTAATACACTAATACCTGTTTTTTCCTCTCCCTAAAAGAGTATTGTCAAGAATGAATGAAATATATATATATATATTTTTTTTCCTGTAGCTTTATTTCAGACCCTTGTCACAGTCTGTTTATACAGTCAATGTAAAACTGAGAAATTGCCCCTCCCCCTGTAGTACTTCAGCACTATTTACCTGCCCTATGCTGTGAGAAATAGAATGCATGTCAGCCCAACACTTTGGTTATACATTTATTTTATTAAATTATGAACTTTTGTCTGATTTGATAATTTTTTATAAAGCTTTTGCTGTTTACTACCATTAGTAGGCATTTACATTCTCCTGCACAATTGATTTGAACTGTATATATACTATAGCCCATTTGCTGGCTGTACTTGATACAACTGAGTTTTTTTTTTTTTTTTTTTTTTTTTGTCCTTTTAACATTTACTTGCAAACAGATTATCAGTGACATCTATGCACAATTGTGGCATTTTATTACAATTACCAAATAGTGTTGCCTGTAAACATTTTAACAATTATGTTTTAATAACAATGATGCTTTAGAAAAACTCAAACTACTTGCCTGGCAATCAGTCTTGTTGTTTATCTTATCTTTCCAGCATTTCCTGTAACTATTCATTCAGTCTAGGAAGGTCTGAGCTCACATTTTATACTCTATAAACTATAGTTAGTCTTTTTAGAATTTTTCCTTTAATGTGACTGTGATTTGCATAACTATGCATTTATACAACATAAATAGACATCATTTTACAATTACCTTACATGGATTTCAGTATTTTTTTTTTTTATTTAACTATTTAACTGTCCTGCCATTAATTTTACAAAAACTGTTTGAATAATACCATCTGTGATTTTCTTTTTAAAATTCAGAATTTTAACTGTTTGGTGTTACTATATAATTATAAACAAATTGTAAAAAACAAAATAGATATTAGTTTAACCAACACATTTATATTTATATTTGCTGTTGTCTGCCTTGTTGTAACAGATGTACTCTAGATGAAAAGAACACACATGCATGTCTGTCTTGTATCTGTATATCTTTATACAAGCATGTCAGTCTTGTGACTTTAAATTTTTACTCATCTATTTTTATTTAATTTTATACACTAGAACAGTTTTGTTTACCTTTTGACTATGCTAATGAATGGCATTCATATGCTTTACTTTACTGTAGTACTGATAGATGTATTGCTTTAACTGAATGAAAGTAAAACATTTAAGAATGATTTGTCCCTATCATCCTACCATGTATGTTTAACCATTTTCAAAACATAAACATATTATAAAATATATTTCTTTTGCACAGATTAACTGTGTATGCAGGAAATTTCCAGTCTCTGTCAGTTCAGCTAATTTATTTCCTTTATCCTGCAACTGCAGTTGAATAGTTTCCTGTAATATTGTATGGTCTTTCTGACATTTTTTAGTAAGCTGTTCTGCTGAATTTGAAACTCCTATGCACTTTTGAAAAGATGTATGTATAACTTGTCTAAGCTTCCTGAACTCATTGTGTCTGTCGTTTAGAAGTTTACTACATTCCTTTGTAACAAAATGTACTAGGGGTTCCATCAGTAACTGATTTGACTCACATGTGGTGACAGGACATAACTGTTCAACATCAGAATGTAATGGAAACACTTTACCCTTAGTTAATTCTTCAGATCTGTCTTTACAGTCTATTTTTATATTTGCAATATGATGCAATATTTTTTTATGACATAATACACAAAATGCAGTTTTTGTTGAATCACACAATAAACATTTGTCATTTTTCACATGGTTTTCTTTGAGATACCAGTCAAATATTGTAATACATTTGCATAATGCCTTACTATCAACCTGCCCTAATAAGGTTTTACATTTACTAATGTGCTGTGTATACCAACATAGCATTTTTTTACATTTGCTTAAATTATGCATGAAAATATCCATACTGTCTAATCTAATATCCAAGACTGTTTAATATCCAAAACTGTCGAATAGCAACCATACTAAAAAATGTGACGTAGAAAAAAGTCTTACCAGTGAGCAAGAAAACAGGTGATCAGGCTGTTGTTGCAGATGGCTGGAAATTTTTCAAAGTCACTTGAGAAGCTGGGAAAGCACAACAGGCAGTGGACTGATGGGCTAGTGGATATCCCCCTTTTCTTTAGTGAAATTATGGCACTGCGACTGGAACTTCTGTCTCACTCCGGATGTAGACGTCTAAAAAACTTTACTACTGCAAGCTGCATAAACTGGAATCATAAAATCTAACACTGGCAAGTAAAGATATTTGACAATCATCTCATGTAAGAGATCATCAGCTGGCCTTGTGGAAGTAATCATCTCAGCACTTCATTTTGCCTTGCTGAATTATTTAAGTTAAATGGGGAATACTTAGACAGTCAGAGAAGTACAGTGAGATTAATTAAGTGTTGTTTTTCTGTATCTGTGTGACTTTATCCAACCATGTAATTTTCTTTATAACACCTGTGACTGGAACTCTGGTGTTTATTGTAACTAGTTAGTATTTTAATTTTCTATTGTATTATTTTTTACTACATATCTGTGTACTTTTCATTGTGGCTGGTCTTTCAGAGAAGACTTTTAACATCTTAAGAGTGCTTATGCTTATTTTTACTGACACTGTGGCCACCAAGAAAAGGTTTGCTGCTTTGGTCACACTCTACCATTTCTATTACAATTAATTTTAATCAGTATAATTGGATACCCTTGCAAGAGCCTTACACTAGCTGACTGGTGGCAACATGATTACCTTATAGTCTGGGCAGAGGAGGCACAACTAGTAAATCTGTGCCAGCCTTTCCCAGGACTGTGTGTGTGTGTGTGTGTGTGTGTGTGTGTGTGTGTGTGTGTGTGTGTGTGTGTGTGTTTGTGTGTGTGTAAATAAAATAACCAAGTGTGGGTGTGTCAGCTACTTACACCTGGCTCACAGTGCACCAAATTTTGTATGGAGTCTTGTTTGTAGTCTGGAGAGAAACATACAGTCTAGTCCTAGATCTGGAGCATATTCCTTGTGTGCGCTTACAGGACATTCTGCTTGGTGCAAAGACATGCATTTCAAAATACTGACTACACCCACTCCTAAATTAGTGGCCTTCTCTTACCAGTGTCACTGGTGAGGACTGAGGTTCGTTGATTACTGGCCTGGGGTTGAGAGGTAGTCACAGAGTTTATCACCTCAAACAACAGAAGTCAAGAAAGAATGGAAGAAACTTTAAACAGATATTCAGATAAGGTGATGATAACACTGTAAAATTCAGAGGTGAAACTGAAAAAAGCCCTTGGGGAATATGAGACTGCTCAAGAAGAGACATTAAAAAATGGAATTGCAAGACGGAGCACATAGGGATAACCTGATATTTTAAGCTGTGCCAGAGAAAGCACAAATAAGCAACTGGACTGGAATTCCACAGCTGTATATGTTAATTGAAAGGGTACATCCTGTATATACTCCAAACCTGGCAATGAGAAATCAACCTAGACCTTTAATAGTACAGATGCAATCCTAGCAGCATAAGGAATTAATTCTGGCAAAACTGTGACAAAACGACAAAGTACTAAAAGTGGGATACAGCAGAATGTTTGTGGAGAATGATTAGTCATTGCACACCATGCGGAAGAGGAGTAAACTTCAGGGAACGTGGAGAAGCAGGCATGAGATTCAAACAGTTGTAATAAGACATCTTCAAAATAGTCTTCCCTGGAGGGGCAAAACCATTTTGGATGAAGTACATGCTAAGGAAGAAATCCGAAAGTTTGTACAACAGTGAGCTGCGAAACCGATGAATATTCTGCTTCTTGTTCTTTTGCTAATAAAAACCTCAGAGAGACTGTGCCAGTGAAAATCTTCTTCAGTGTTTCCATGAATTATGCTGGACAGAAAGAAAAGAGTATGACAGCTTACTAGAAGAATCGAGAGTACATTGGAAGTGAAGTACAGACAGGATTTGGGAGATGGAGATTAAATGGAATAAAACCAGTTAATTGGACATGTATGTGTGAATACAAAGCAATAATTATGAAACATGACAGAACAAGAGCAATCTGGAAATAATAGACTTTTTTGCACTTTGGACTATACAGCATATGCCCTACTTAATCCCAGCAAGGTTTGTAAAAACACACAGGAGAGGAGGAGGGAAAAGTTAACTATAACTAAACAATATTTCTTCTTACTGGTACTATTTTGTAGTGTATGATTCTCTTTACATGCTAGAGAATAATGTTTTCTAAGTTACTAAGTGTAATGGGAATACTACTGTAAACAGTTGCTCCTGTTTTTCACCTTTTTTTTTACTTGTTCCCTGCTCTTTTTCTCCTTTTGTTTTAAGAACTGTAGGCACTGCCGTGTAAAAAATAGTCTGGTTAAAAGAGCATGACAAAATAAACATTAATATGCTTTTTGTCATCATTGTATAGGGGAATGACTGGATTAAAGCCCTTACCTTTATCTAATGACAGGTTTTAAGAGAACGCAGGTAAATGAAAAAGAATATTGAATATTGTAAGACTTTGTTCTAGCAGGTAAATGTATGCTTAGTAGTAATTCTGTATCTGGTCCTCATGTCTCCACAAATAATAATAATTTGCTACAATCTGATACACAGAAATTGGATAGAAAAAAAAGAGAGAAATTGGCCAAGAGATAATGTTCTCTGAAAGCATTAATTTTTTTCCCAGCTGGGAGAAGCACAGGCCGCATCATGCGTTTTGACATGGATAAACTTTCTTTTAGGTTAACCCAAGTTTGTGAGTGTGGCTGTCAGGGACATTTGACCCTATTAGAAGGGTAAAACATCAATATTTGAAGTTATTAGTATTCAGTTAATAGGTTTAGGGGGTATTTGGTTGTATTTTTCCCCCCAGTGTAAGGGCTGTCAATAACATTAAAACTTTTGTAGGATGTGACATGAGCTGACATAGATATGACAAGAAACAACTGTATAAAAGTTCAATCTGCCAAACATTGTATGCATGTAACGCAAAAGATGAAACTAGACATTTAACAAAAAACTGTTGTACATAACAGTTGGGAATAACCAAGCAATAATGCACAACAGGTTGTGTGTTAATGTGTAATTAATGGCCATCTAGGGGTGTTGTGGACAGCCTCTACATTCCAGGAAAGGCATTAACTACACATTAACACACACCCTGGAGGACATTATTGAACTTAGAGAACTGGCTCTGTAAAAATGTTGTGTTTTGCTTATTTTTTAGTTCTATACTATTCTTTTTATATATTTTTGATGTACAACACCTCCTTCTCCTTATGTTTCCAACTTGCCGTACTATATGTTAATGGTGTTGGAGAAAGCATTTCACATCCAAAATATAACACTTACAAATATCCAGGCATTTACTTTATTTTTTGCTCCCTTACTCCTAACATTTTTGGTCTGTTGCCAGTCACTGAGATTGAAGTTAATAAATAATGGCATACATTTCAGTTTCATACTTTTATTTCCCTCAAAAAATTCAGACCAGCACAAATCCTTTTACTGAAGCAAGTTTGTAGTTTTATAACAGCAGAAATTACAATCTGTTCCTATTTTGAGCCTTTGTTCCCTCTGTATTTTATGTATTAGCCAGATTTCTTCAGCATAAAGGTATGGAAACCACTTTACTGTGGCTTTCACTCAGTCTGTCATGCACACCTCTATTTCAGAAATTGCATGTTGACACAAATCATAATAGTCTTATTAAATATGTTTCTATGTTGAGCCTTTGTCCTATGTTTACTTTGGGATTATTCAGATATTATGAACCAAGAGTCAACAGAGCATACATTTCAAACTGCCCAGATTTCTGCAGAATGTCCACATTTTGGGCTTGTACGTTTGATCCCATCCTCATACAATATGTAGTTTTCTGGCAAATCACTGGGGATTGAAGTTATTTACATAATGACAGACCTTTGCGTTTCAGACTTCATATGCTTCAGATAATACATGGTAATGGAAACCTGTTGTTCCAGAACTTTCGACATTTTTAAGAGCAGTATTTAAAATCTGTCCTTGTTTTTGTGGGTTTGTCCC